>NC_069501.1:1038387142-1038587917 GCF_027579735.1 Bombina bombina
GGTAGATTTTGAAATAGATATCCTATTTTAGGCAGTAAAACCATTTTGAACAATTCTATTCGTCCTGCTATTGAGAGGGGGAGGTTTTGCCAGCTCCTCATTTGTTGTAGTATTTGCTGCATAATGGGGGTAAAATTTAATGTATACCATTCCGAAGGGTTTGCTGATATGTTGACTCCGAGATATCTAAATGATTTGGAAACTGTTTTAAATGGGTTGTCAGTAAGAGAGTTATTTTTTACCCTTAGCCACATCAGTTCTGATTTGGTGCTGTTCATTTTATAACCAGAAAATAGGACAAAGGTCTCGATTATATTTAACAGCTTGGGGATGTTTTTGTTAGTATTCGCTATGTACACCAGCAGATCATCTGCGTATAAGGCTACTATAGTCTCTTTCTTACCAATTGAAATCCCCTCAATTTTTTGCCTTATTTTTATAGCTAGGGGCTCTATTGCTAAGTCAAAGAGCAAAGGCGATAATGGACAACCTTGTCTTGTGCCTTTTCCTAGCTTAATCTTACCTGAGACTTGACCATGTATAATCAAACTCGTAGATGCTTGTGTGCAGATGTTTTTGACTAGGTTGAGAAAGTTATTTGACAAGCCAAACTTAATTAGTGTATCGAATAAGTGAAGATGGTTAACACTGTTGAAAGCTTTTTCGGCATCTATTGCGATTACTGCTGCGTCTGGATATGTGGTTTGAAAATTATCCTCAGAAGTTTTAAAGTGCTCGACAATCATGAGGAGTTGTCTAATCTTAGCCGCTGAGCTGCGATTGTTCAAGAACCCGGCTTGATCGTTATGAATGACCTCAGATAGACCTTTTTGCAGCCTCCTGGCTAAAATAGATGTGAATATTTTATAATCAGAGTTGAGCAATGCAATTGGTCTGTATGATTCTCTTTTTTGCGGGTTCTTCCCAGGTTTTAGGATAAAGATAGTGTGTGATTCTAAAAGGTTAGGTGGAATCTGGGCATTTTCTTGAAAGAAAAAATTGAACAAGGTTGTGAGATAAGGGGCAATCAACTCACTTAGGCTTTTGTAAAACTTGTTAGGAATTGCGTCTTGACCTGGTGTTTTCTCCAACTTTAACTCAGATATTGACTGCAATACTTCTGGTTCAGAGATTGGTGCATTTAAGTTAGTTATAAAGTCCGCCTTACCTTTTTTAATAGGGAGATCATACCAGAAACCTTCTTGCGCTACTTTATCTGAAACCGATGGGGCATAGATATCTTTATAATATTGAAGAAATGAATCTAAAATTTCCTCTATTGAGGTTAACCGATTATTTTCGACCTGCAAGCACTCAATCAAGTTTGATTGTCTAGAATTTTTTACTAGACTTGAGAGCATTTTACCAGCTTTATTCCCGTATTTATACAGCTTAGATTGATACTTTAATTCAGAGTGTACTGTTTGCGTAGTAAGATAAGAATCACGTTCCTTTTTTACTCTGATATATTCATTCCAATTACCTTTACTGGAGACACTCAAGTAGCTATTGTATGCATTGGTCACTGAAGCTAACAGTTGGCTTTCCTTTTGTTTAGATTCTCGATTTGATTTGGCTATGTATGCTATGATTTCTCCCCTTAAGACAGCTTTCGCTGTCTCCCATAAGATCGCGGGGTTAGATACCGATCCTTCATTTAGTCTAAAGAATTCCTCTAATCTGGATTTTAACCAGTCTCTGAATTTTATATTGTTACTTAAGCGTTTTGGATAAAAAAAGCGTGAGCCATCAAGGTGCTTCCTTTGGGTTGGAATATCCAACACTATTGGGGCGTGATCCAAAATACAAATTTCTGCAATGGTAGCTTTTGGTCCTGCTTGGACGCATTGATCATTTATTAACATCAGATCTATTCAAGAAAGACTCTTGGTGGCTCTCGAGTGACAAGTGAATGCCTTGATGTGGGGATTCTGTGTCCTCCATATGTCTCTTACTGCTAGCGTGCGCTGTAAATTTTTGAATAATTTCATTTCAAGGTTGTCTTTTTTTGTTTTTCTGAGTTCTCCTCTATATCTGTATCTATCCAAGGAAAAACATGGGGCCATGTTGAAGTCCCCTGCTATAATTAATTGACCCTCACTGACCTGAAGAAGTTGTGCTTGGAGAGTATCCCGAAAGTGATAATAAATAATATTCGGAGCATAGAGATTACAGATGGTATATATTGAGCCCTGGGTTTTTATTTTTAAAATCAAGTATCTACTACTCAGGTCGATAATAGTGAGCAATTTTTCGTACACTAACCTCTTCCCCAAGAGAATCGCGACTCCTTTTTTTCTATCAGACGATGGCACGGCTATAACCTCAGCTATCCAGGAATACTTTAATTTTATAGACTCCTCTGTGTTTAAGTGTGTCTCCTGTAGGAGTGCTATGGTGGTGTTTAATTTCTGTAAATGAGATATAATGGTTTTTCGTTTGATCGGAGAGGTTATGCCCCCTATGTTCCATGATATGATTCTTATCATGTACTTCCTATACTAATATGGGCAGGAGTCTTTAACATTTAAAAAAGGGTGGAATTAATCCTAGATATACAATAGGAAATAAGAACTGGGGAGGAGGGAGAGAAAGAGGCAAGAGAAAAGAGGGAGGAGAGGAGAAGAAGGAAAAAAAAAAGGGGGGGATTTGAGGGAAAGGGGGAGGCAGGGAGAGAAACTTTATTTGTGGGTCTTTATACAGAAAGTAACAAAACATTTGTAATTCTAATATAGTCAGGTCATCAGCCCTACCATTAATGTTTAAAGCCATAATCTTCTAATTTTTTTACTGCTTCCTCAACGGAGTCAAAAAAGTAAATTTGTTCCTTGTAAATTAACTTAAGTCTAGAGGGGTAAACAACAGTTGCTTGCCAGCCTTCTTTAATTAGTTTCCCGCATAGCGGGGTAAGTTCACTCCTCTTCCTGGAGGTCTCTATTGAGAAGTCCTGGAAGATGAGGATCTTATTGCCTTCATAAATAATTGGTTGATTTTTTCGATAGTGCTGTAAATACAGCACTTTATCTTGGAAATTTAAGAACCTTGATATGATTGGTCTAGGCCTATTAGTGTTGATTACATTGTCTGGAGTTCTCCCCAGACGATGGACTCTCTCAATTATGAAAGATGATTGATTTGGGGGGATTTTTAGCAATGAGGGTAGTATTTCAGTCATAAATTTCATAAGATCTTCTTGTTTAAAGGGATCAGGAACTCCAATAATCCTAAGATTATTTCTCCTAGACCTATTCTCTAGGTCATCTATTTTTGCTTGGAGTTTCTTAATCTCGCCTTGATTACTTTCTATCAGAGGTATGTAGTTGTTTGTCGTGTCTTCAATATCAGAGACACGTTGCTCGACTTCCTGTAACCTTGTAGAAAATTGTCTGATTTCTACTGTAAGGGATGCTAGATCTTGTTTGATTTCACTCCTTAATAACTCAAACTTTGGTGAGATGGCTTCTAATATACTAGCTACCAGATCTTGGTTATCTTGCGACACTGTATTTTTTTGGGCTTTTAGGAGCGTGCCTTCATTGATGTTTTCAACCAACACTTCTGAAGGATTCTTGTTCCTACGTTCTCTATTCTTGGTCGCCATGCCCGGATTGTGTTTGGGGGTGACGAATTTGTCCATTAAGTGAAGAAAAAAAAGGAAAGAAATCGGTGTCTTGAGTGTGGCAATTATAAGCCCAAGAATTGGGGTGACATGAACGTGAAAAAAAATAAATAAAATAAAAAAAGAAGGGTGGGGGGGAAAGGGGTGAGGGGATTGGATGTGCTGGGGAAGTGAGATAAGGAAAGTTAAACACGGGAGATCCTTGTGCAGTTGATAGTGCTCATGAAAAATAAAAAAGTGAAAAAAGAGTGATTAAATTAAAGAGAAGACCAGGAGATGGCGATTAGAATAGGTAGTACAAAAAACCAACGTTAAGCGATATGAACCCCTCTTAGATGTCAAAGTGTCTTTGATATTTGATAATTATAACTATCAGCTATGGGTCTTCCCTGACGACTCAGTTTAGACCTGTGAAGGTCATGCAGAAAAGATTTTTTACTCACAATTAAGCAATATGATATTGTGTAATTGTATATAAGTCGCTATATATACCTAATTCTGTGTCGACCATTGATTCTATGATCTCATTATTCTGGAGTCAGTTAGTAAGAGCTCCAGAAGTTAATTTCCCTTCTACTATAGAGAGCTTTGAGTATTTGGATAAATTCCCCTTTGAATAAGTCTATATTTTCTTAGTATTATAACCTTATATCAATTAATTCTTTACTTGTTTCGAAGTGTCAAGATTAAAAAGAATCACTATTAAACCAATCTCTATTAAACCTCTGCTAGCCCTTTAAAAAATTAGCTAACTCTTCTCATAGAAGGTGGTTTTACAGGAGATGAAGGAGAACACCACAAGTATTAAGCACTTATAAGAGAGCACAGACAATGCATATACCATAAAATATTGAGCATAGAGAGTATAGTGTTTGCCCTTATATATGGGAAGAGATAAGTCCAGTTGCCTGAGAAAGTGATTCAAGTTAGTTCATATAAACTTGTAAGATTTATTAGACTATCAGGCTACTTCAGGCAATATATTTACAAGTCTTTTTCCTCTTAAGCTTGCCCTCCTCTTTTTTCTCTTTTATCTCACTGGTGTTTTCTCTCTTTTTTTTCTTTCCCCCTTCTATTCTTCCCTTTTCACCCTGTTCTCCACAGGTTTATTTTACTGAAAAATCCCCTTGCGGGCTGAGGAGTCGTGTTAGTATTTAACAAATGAGTCGCAAATGACTTAGTCCTTAAGGAAGTTTTTAGCTGACTTCAGGCTTATTTATTTCTTTAGCTGTTATGCCTCTTGACTTTTTAGTTGTTTACTTTTTTATCACTCTTCTCTCCCCCTCCAAGCCAATTTGAGCCGATGGCTCGCACTCACCCCCTCAGCGTGATGACTTCTCAGGGAACGGATCTTTCCCGTCAGGAATTTGAATAGGAGATAACGAGTAGTTTCAAGGCAGGGCCCCCTCCGGAGTTTCCGTTATCTTGCGTTTTTGTGTCCGGAGCCCCTGATCTCTCCTCTCCGCCGAAAAGTCAAGGTTTCAACCTGCCCTTCTCTCCTGGAGCCGCAGACTTCCAGAAAAATGATCCCCAGCAGGTGCCTGAGTCAGGTAGCTCCCTGCTCGCAACACCGGTGAGCGGGGAGCACGAATCCAAGGTCTGAGCAGGCGGAGACTGCCTGCGGTAAGCGTGGTCCCAGAGCACGGGCAAACGGCGTCTACCTGCGGGGTCCACTGGCGGGCAGGCACACGGATTCCTCCTCGCAACAACGGTAGGGAGGCTGATCAGCTCAGAGGAAGAGGCAAACCGGGTCAACAATTCCCCGCAAGAGGCTAAGACAGATAGCTCCCCGCTCGCAGCACCGGTGGGCGGGGAGCGCAGATCCAGAGTGCAGGTAGGCAGCGCCTGTCCACACGGTCCGCTGGCGTGCAAAGATATCCAAGACTGTGTGAGAGGGGTGAGTGTCACACAACCGGCAATGATGTACACGTAGCGGGTGGAGGGAGGGTGTTAAGTCACAAGCCCACACATAGTCCGGTCTAAAGGGGGATCTTTCTGAAGGTCTTCAGACCATAAAGAGAGCCTGGGGGATCCACCTTCTATCCCAGGCTCCGGGTGTAAAGTTCTTTTTAGCGCTGTGTTTGTTTGCGCTATGGGAAGAGTCACCAGATTTTAATTCAGCAAGGGTGTCTGCAGCTAATTTCTCCCTCCTAGAAAGTAGGGATTCCTGGCGCGAACACCCGCCACTTAAGAAAGCTGCAGGAGAGTAGAATCTGCTGCTTGTGCACAGGCTTGTGCACAAGCTCCTCCTCTTCCTCCAGAGCCAGGGCATGAAATTTTAAACAACTTCCCAATTGACTTGTATTATTAAATTTGCTTTGTTCCCTTGGTGGTAATTTTGAAAAGCTAAACCTAGGCAGGCTCAAACTGATTTCTAAACTGTTGAAAATCGCCTCTTAGCTCAGAACATTTTGAGAGTTTTTCACAGTTGGACAGCACTAGTTCATGTGTGCCATATAGATAACATTGTGCTCACTCCTGTGGAGTTATTTAGGAGTTTGCACTGATTGGCTAAAATGCATGTCTGGCAAAAGTACTGAGAAGGGGGCAGTCTGCAGAAGCTTAGATACAAGGTAATCACAGAGGTAAAAAGTATATTTCTATAACAGTGTTGGTTATGCAAAACTGGGGAATGTGTAATAAAGAGATTATCTATCTTTTTAAACAATAAAAATTCTGGTGTAGACTGTCCCTTTAACAACCTCAACATCTGGAGTGGAATGGCATTTGAGATTCCAACTGTGCATACTTACTATAGGATATCAAATCACTTGGGAAACAAATTCTAGTCAAACGCTTCTTTGATAAAATATGTAATAGAAAAACTCTGGGACAGAGGTTGTTCAAAAGATATATTTTCCGGGGGGCGGAGCCTGAAGCGCCCGAGAATGGCCGCACAATCTCACTGCTCCGGTCCTGATTATGCTATAAACAGCTCTATCCTTCATATTCTTAAGAATTGGATCCTGTGAAACCTCTCACGCATACCTTGAACTTTTGTCTACTAGTGAGCGACAGCCAAATTTAACCTTTGGTGTTATTCCCTGGACCCAGGACTGGAGCTCTACCTTGAGCACACAGAAGCGGAGGCCATTTTTCACATCCTCGTGGCTGCAAAACTTTTACCATCTAGTCGGGCTTCCATTCTATACTGAAGACTGTCTACATTTTTTTTGACCCCCCGGCAAGTACCCTTTGTGGGCTTGTCGTTAAGCGACAGTGTTCTCTTGCCAAGCACTGTTATAATTCACCCAACAGAGATTTACCTGTTACAGTACCAGATGGAGTCTGGGGGAGCATACTTGCTTACGCTAATTACCGAGATCCTGGATGATCACTTTGTCAGACTTGAGAGAGCAGTGGATGCGGCTTGGAGGAGCGACAGTGACTTAATCCAGATGAGCAACACTGAAGCTGCGAGGGCGGTGGTGTCTAATTTGGAGCCTACTATGGACTGCAGCCTTTCACTAATGCCGCAGAGCGACTTACCTCCCATGGTCGCGGCTATACAGAGGAGAGAGTTGGTGCCGCTTGATTTGAGGAACCTTGACAAGCCGGTTGAGACTAATCTCTTTGCTCCTATCCAATCTCCTAGTGCCCCTCGAGGGGTGCGCATGATGCTGCTGAACAGTTTGGTCTGGACGAAGCTAGGGCCTTTATACAGTATCCCAACGGCAGCTACTCAAGACTCACAAAGCACGCAGCAGGCGCTGCAAAGAGTATGGCATCTGCTAGAGATAGCTCACACCTTCGATATCGCCTTGCACAGCTTAGCAGATAGTCTATCCAAGAGTTATGGGCAATGTCCTAGGTTTGTATGTATTAAAATAGGGGTAGGCTAGTTATTAATAATTACACGGATAACGGTGTTGAGCATACCTCTTATACCCTCATCATCTGTTAAATTGACTCTTGTAAGCCAGCATGGACTCCTCTGAGGAACATTGTTCAAATTTTTAGCACTCAGGACTGCAGGGTTTTGCTAAATTTCACTGTTCTTACCAGACATATTTTTCTGGCCATGATCTTTATCTTACTGTTCTTGTTACTGCCCTAACTAATTATAATTTATCTAACATTGTCAGTCCAGCTTCCTATAGACAGTTTTTATTTAGGTAAATGCTTGGGGGCCTACATATCACTAGTTGCGGGGATTGCATATAAATACATGCTTATACTGTTTGTGTTATATGACTACTAGCCACATTTTCCATGTTTTGAGGTCAATGTTTGTCTACCATGTTTATTGCGGGTTAAATGTTGTACCAGTGTTGCAGCCGCGAATTTAGATTACCTTGCTAACACAACTAACTATCGCTGTTTAATTCTCTCCTAATGTATATTTGCAGGACGAATATTCTCAATTTTCCTCACCTAGTAGCAACAAATTGACCAATGTTATCTTGTACTCTGATCCTCTGAGACACATATCAGTATTTCTAATCTTTATTTCCCATTGGCATGCACTGGGTCGCGCTGTCTGCGGCCGGGATGGCGGGGCCCTGTGTATGTCTGGAGGTGCGCAGTTGTCTCATGTCCCCTTTATAGGTACTAATGGCTCTAATAATAACACCTTTTAAGAACCCTCACCATTGGCTCACAAATAGGATAACTCATAAGGTATATTATCTCCCATCTTTATCTCCGTCAGTCATTCTCCCATCTTATCTCCTCATTAGCTGCAACATTAGTTCTGATTGTGTATAGAACGCTACATATGAGTGTATGCCCTCCATGCTTCCCTATCTACTACCTAATTCCTTAGGAACAGCATCCTATATTCCTTGTACCTTTTGTTTTCCCCTACAACTCTACGTAGCTTCTATGTTGATTAACTGGCATTCATGGTATGTCTCCATCCAGGATTATACACCCTAGGCTCCACTGGTAAACCCATCTGATTGTAAAGATTTCTCATTTTCCCCATATTTAACGTCATATAATCAAATCTTCATAAAAAAGCAATCCAAATCTGTTTATTTACCAGCACTCTAGAATTGTTTTCGCTTTATTCATACTGTTGTAAAAATAGAAAATTGAGGTTCAGTTGAGATCCAAGAGTGGTCTCCCTAGTTGTTTTTTTTTTTTTACCTCCAATGCTTATTTCATATAAAATGGTGGTCCAAAAGTGGCCTTATCTTCCATTTTGGAGGTATACAAATGATTTGGTATACTGCTTGAGTATTGTGCTTATTTCCCTAAGCCTTTGTATGTAATGTAACTAATCAATCATATTGTTGTATCTTATGTTGTCTTCATTCCATACAGTTTTCATGGTGGCGTTGTACTGTATATTTCTTGTATACCTTATGTTCAACCTCAAATAAAAAGTTTCAAAAAAAAAAAAAAAAAAAAAAAAAAAGATATATTTTCCAATGTTTTCTAAGTAAACTGTATCGGGGGCGGAGCCATCTGCAAGGTAATAGGAGAACAAAAATACTTCTATAAATCAGCAACTAAGCCGAAAAAATAACACATATTGTAGGGTCATTAAAGAATCTCTATAAGAAGCATGTGCTCGTATCCAAACCACTTAACTCCTATTATGAGTGTCAGGTTATTCTGGAGTCTTAGGGAATAGGGTTGGACAGTTTAGTGGCATTGGGATTAATATGAGGATTGTAGCTATATGAAAGATAGCCAACGGAAGAAAGGTGCTGACTCTCATAATTACTGTATATTTTAAAATATGCCCCTTAGAATATATAAAAAAAACAAATGAAGTCTAATATATTTTTAAGGACAAAAATAAATAAATGTATTTGAAGAAACTTCATGATTCAAATGTGTAAATTTTTAAAGGAAAATAAAAATAAAATTAACATTCTAGATATAAATATGTACTGCAACACTACATGAATTCCTCAAATGTCCAGTCAGTTGTGTTTTTTTCTATTGCCATATGTACATGTAAGTCACTTTTTCAGTACAAGGATTACAATAAAATAATCAATAATTAAAAAGATTTCAAAAAGTAAATTTACCAGTTTGTATTTAGCATAGTTGTTTTAATGCAAAGTATCCTCATCTGTAGGAGCCATCACATTCTATTCTTTCCTCCCTTGCAGACTCTAGGGGAATATATCTTCACTAAAGGAAACACAATAGAGAAGAAGAGGGAAACCTGTAAGTGTGGGCCACATAATTCTGGCCAATCTCACCCCCCCCCCCCACAACAACAACTGTAAGGCCTAAAACAGTGGAGCTCAATTCCTCTGTCCAAATGTGTGTCCTCCTTTTTGTAATGTCACTTCGCAAGTTGCATGAAACTTCAACACATACATTGACTTAGGGGCCGATTTATCATGGCCCGAATGGGGCCATAAATACCTGTTTCCGTGCAAGCCTTCAGGCATGCCGGAAACAGGAGTTAAGAAGCAGCGGTCTTAAGACCGCTGCTCCTTAACTCGTACGTCTCCTCTGAGGCGGTGGACATCAATCTGCCCGATCTCATACAATAGGGTTGATTGACACCCCCTGCTAGCGGCCAAAAATCTGCCAGATTAAATAAATATATATCTCTGAGTATATTACCCTTGTATCCACAGTCAACTCTTATATAAATTGGGAGGTTAGTTACATATACAGGAATATATTATGTTCGTTGATACTGCCTTGAATTATTTTATCTCTTGAGCACTTATGTATGTGCTCATTAAATTAGCAAATGTTTGCTTGATTTGTACTTGATTGATTATTTACCTGTGAGTCCCAGATTAAATAAACATATATCGCTGAGTATGTTACCTTTGGATCCACAACTAACAAATGTGTCATTTCAGCACTTCTATTTGTTTATATGGATTATAATAGTGATTACGTTTTGTATATATAGCTCATCTATCACATGATAATAATCGTATCTTGCAACATTGTTGTTTACAATTTTTTAAATTTGCCAGATATAAAGTTGTTCTTATATCTGGGGTTCTCAGTACTGTATATTGTTCTTGGAACTACAACAGCTATAAGTTCAGTATCCTTTCAGCACTTCTATTTGGTTATATAAATTTATAGTATTGTTTTGTATAATGTTTTTTATATATGTACAGCTCATCTGTCACGTAGCGATAATCATATCTTGCAACATATGTTGCTTTTCATCTTAGACTTGTTACATATAAAATCACTTGTTTCTAATGCTTTTAATGTTGCCCAATACTGTTAGCTTATAGTGCTTTCTATGTTTTTTATATATATGTACAGCTCATCTGTCACATATCGATAATCATGTCTTGTAATATATGTTGCTTTTCACCTTCAACCTGTCACATACAAAACCGCTTTCGTTTCTGAGGCTTTTAGTGTTGCCCAATACTGTTAGTTTGTAGCACTTTCTATTAGTTAGTTTTTTTTATATAGCGGTAATTCTATTATATTAACACCATTGCTCTGATCATTAAAATAACAAACATTGGGACCCCTTCGTCCCACACAACCCCCCTGACGCGTTTTGCCAATAAACTTGGCTTTATCAGCCTTTTGATAAAAGCCAAGTTTATTGGCAAAGTGCTGAAAGGATACTGAACTTATAGCTGTTGTAGTTCCAAGAACAATATACAGTACTGAGAACCCCAGATATAAGAGCAACTTTATATGTGGCAAATTTAAAAAATTGTAAACAGCAATGTTGCAAGATACGATTATTATCATGTGATAGATGAGCTATATATAGAAAACTTAATCACTATTATAAGTGCTGAAATGACACTCAACATTTGTTAGTTGTGGATCCAAGAGTAACATACTCAGCGATATATGTTTATTTAATCTGGGACTCACAGGTAAAGAATCAATCAAGTACAAATCAAGCAAACATTTGCTAATTTAATGAGCACATACATAAGTGCTCAAGAGATAAAATAATTCAAGGCAGTATCTAAGAACATAGTTGAAGCATATCAAATGAGCTATTAGGTATAATATATTCCTGTATATGTAACTAACCTCGCAATTTATATAAGAGTTGACTGCGGATACAAGGGTAATATACTCAGAGATATATATTTATTTAATCTGGAACTCATAGACCAAGGTTCAATCAAGGCCGGATTGTATAAATTAGTGAGACACTATTGCACCACTAGCACAATTGCTTCTGGTAGGGATTTTAATTCTTTGTGTTGTTTACCCATCTTTTAAATACTTAAATAAAAGTTATATTTTAATTACAGTTTCCTGCCTCCACATTAGTCTGGGCATAGCATTTTCTATCCGTGGAACACTGTTCCACACATTTCTTGTATGATTAAAATTAATGCGAGCACCACTCCTCAGATGTAGATAATACACAAACCAGGGTAACACATACCTTTAAAAATGTATTTGAAATAAGAGGAGCCTGCCTTTATAGTGCCTTTGTCAAACTTGTGTGTGTGATGATGGATGACTGTCTGAGAATGTAGGAGTCATGACTTGACCCAGTAAATACTGCAAACACATTTATAATGTGCATGTTTGCATAGAACTACACATTAATAGAATGAAAGTTTTTGCTGTTATATTATACCATTTCTTGGGCTCTTGGAGCATGTAGAGCAATATAGGTGCAGTCTATTTCCCTCAACAAATAAAGTATGCCGCCCATATTATAGAAGTCTCTCTTGAGGTCTCTCTAAGCGTCCTTAGTGTGAGGAAATCCTATAAAAAGATGGCACTTGTTGGCGATGGCATTCAGAAACTTTGCAAGCCACATAGAAAGTGCCTTGAGACAAACTGCTCAAATATTCCTCTGTTGACTGAAAGTTTCTGGATGCCAATACATGTATGCAGCAGAGCATCTTGGACATGCCAGGAATAGTAGTGCGCATACACTTGGCATAAATCTGGACATCACTCATAGCTCCAAGATGAGCCTCACCCTGTGCACCTGGGGTGCCCGCACCTGAGGCAAAGTCCTCTCATACCCTCATAAGTTACCTGTGTCTCTGTCCAGGATGCCGAGCACGCCTGAGGATTCATATTTGCAAAGCCAAACAGTGCAAGCCAAATAGCAAAGCAAACGAGCACTGATAAGGAATGGCAACTCGTAATATGTAATTTGAGCATAAAATATACTGCACTTCATTATCTCGTTTGCGTTCCTTGTGCAAACAATAGTGCTCCACTCGTAATCTGGCCCATAATATTTGGTGTGTGTTTCAGTTAAAAAATGCAAGTTTATATTGCTGCTAGATTAATCTATCCTACTGGGATCAGTTTGCTAAGGTATGTAAAGTGTAACCTTTTTTTTTTTATAAAATTGTGTTATTAGTGACCAAAAATAAAATACACACACAGGGACACATATATAAATGAGTTATCTACATGCTGGACAAGAAAATGATACAAATTTAGCAGACATATGAAACAGATAATGTTAAATGTTTGAATAGTAGATAATAATACATCCTCTATATCAAATGCAGATCGATGAAATAATGAACGACAAAAACAACCTCATTAAGGTAGTCTTGCAACATCAAATCCTTTATCAGAAAAGGAACAAGTAAAAGCATTCCATTTAGACAAATATATCTAAACCATTTATTTTAATTGTGTGTTTATTTGGACTGTACAACTGATACCAAAATAATACAAAATACAAACATTGATGTATAGAAGATGTATTACAAAATGAATCTTTTGTTTGTATTTAAAACTAAGAATATAATAATATTTTCAGAAAATAGTCTGTAGAAAGTATACATTAAAATGTTTTTATTGATTAAGAATTACCCCCAAAACACATTTTTCAATTTCAATTTAATGTTCAGTCACAAAAAAACTATTTAATTAGGAATATCTTACATCATAATATGTTTTTTTAAACTGTAGACAATTTGTATTAACCTTGAATTAGACAGAACAAAAAACAAAAGGGCATTATATAACTGTTTTCCATTAGATGAGCTATGCAAAGTGGTTTGAAATATTCTTTACATGGTTCTCAGATATATATTTTTCTAGTTCATAACAAAATGTTTTTTCTAATGGTTTTCAATTTTTTTTTTACCTTGTTCTACAAAACATACCAGATATTTTGCATTGAAAAACTTACAGAATGCTGTCATTATAATCCAACAGAAAACACTTTTCAAGCTTGACTTTTAAACTCAGCACTTAAAAACAAATTTTGGTCTGTTTAAAACTTGGCTGTTAGGACAGCTTTTTAAACGCTTTATTTATGTTAATGCATGCTAGGTTCACATAATAATAAACATGATTGCTTGTACACCTCTAGCTATGAATTTATTTTACTGCATTCTATCAACAATATTGAAAAAACTAGCTGCCAGTCATTTCCCTGACTTTTTTTTACTGTAACTTTATTAATTACCTTTTGCTATACAGGGCTGCGTTTACATAGTTGTCAATAATGAATTATCGGTAGCTTTTAAATTTTCATTTTTATATAAAGAAGGAGAAGAGCTCAACCGGGATTTAACAGCTCAGTTGCTTGTTCTATAGTGATTTACTACGTGGGAGCAGCCTCTTTTATCCCAGTTGTGCTTTTCACAGAGGACAACTTTCCTGAATTATATCAGTCTCATCCCACTAATCAGAAGTATATCAGTCTGATCCCACTAATTAGAAGTATATCAGTCTGATCCCACTAATTAGAATTATATCAGTCTGATCCCACTAATTAGAAGTATATCAGTCTGATCCCACTAATTAGAAGTATATCAGTCTGATCCCACTAATCAGAAGTATATCAGTATGATCCCACTAATCAGAATTATATCAGTCTGATCCTACTAATCAGAAGTATATCAGTCTGATCCCACTAATCAGAAGTATATCAGTCTGATCCCACTAATCAGAAGTATATCAGTCTGATCCCACTAATCAGAAGTATATCAGTCTGATCCCACTAATCAGAAGTATATCAGTCTGATCCCACTAATCAGAAGTATATCAGCATGATCCCACTAATCAGAAGTATATCAGTCTGATCCCACTAATCAGAAGTATATCAGTCTGATCCCACTAATCAGAAGTATATCAGCATGATCCCACTAATCAGAAGTATATCAGTCTGATCCCACTAATCAGAAGTATATCAGTCTGATCCCACTAATCAGAAGTATATCAGTCTGATCCCACTAATCAGAAGTATATCAGTCTGATCCCACTAATGTCAGACCAGCCCCGAAATACCAGTCAATTCTCCTCTGAGCAAGGGATATAGCAACCCCAGATGATTGTTTCGGCCTTCTGTGGGCCTCGTCAATGAGGTACAGCCATATCCCTTGATCAGAGGAGAATTAACTGGTATTTTGGGGCTGGACTGACATTAGTGGGATCAGACTGATATACTTCAGGAAAGTTGTCCTCTATACAGGGCTGCGTTTACGTAGTTGGCAATAATGAATTATCGGTAGCTTTTAAATTTTCATTTTTATATAAAGAAGGAGAAGAGCTCAACCGGGAACTAACAGCTCAGTTGCTTGTTCTATAGTGATTACATTTTAGCCCATTTGTGCTATTCACAAAGGACAACTTTCCCAAAGTATATCAGTCTGATCCCACTAATGTCAGTCTATCCCTGAAATACCAGTCAGTTCTCCTCTGAGCAAGGGATATGGCAACCCAAGATGATTGTTTCGGCCTTCTGTGGGCCTCGTCAATGAGGTACAGCCATATCACTCTAAGCACATTTTCTATTTTTAACAGCTAAAGTCTCTCAGCAGTTTACATAGTACAGATTGTTTGATTAGAGCTTACTAAATATTTCAGCCAAACAACAAAAGATGCAAAAAAACAGGCGAGTCTCCAGGCACTGTAGAATAAAAGTTCAAAATTTATTGGAAGCCAAATAGGAATGTTTAAAAACAAAGTGAGCGTAAAATAAGAAAGCTGGGCTGTCTTACGCGTTTCGGCTACATGTTAGCCTTACTCATAGACACACTTTGTAAGAGCAGACACCGGGCTTAAATAGCTACATAATACCAAATATACTTTTTTACTTGCCCCTCATTTGGTATTGTATGACGATAATCTTGTATAGTATAGCACTTGTTCTTTTCTTTCCATGCCTGTCACATTTATAATAGTTTCTCAGTATAATATATGAATGCACTTTTGTTAATCATGTTCAGCTGGGGCTTTGTTTTTCCAGCCACTGGGCTCACTTTGTTTTTAAACATTCCTATTTGGCTTCCAATAAATTTTGAACTTTTATTCTACAGTGCCTGGAGACTCGCCTGTTTTTTTGCATCTTTTGTTGTTTGGATATACACAGTTACCAGGCTTGAATCTCGGCACTCAGGTGGCTAGTTGGTGTATGGGGCTACGATTGTGTAGCAGGGAATCCCATTGGTGCAGGAGACGATTCACGTCATGGACCAGGAAGCGCCTGACCACGCTCAGCTCCAGCGTGCAAACAACACAGCACCACGGAGGCTGTGGAGCGGTATGCCCATACGGATGAATATCGGAGCATAGGACAACGACCTCCACGAGTGAGGAGCAAGTGGCACAGCAGCGGGGCAGGATTTCTTAAAGGCTCCCGGAGAAAGGCTAAAGCAGCAAGTTTGGTGAGTTATACACCACTCCGGTGCTTAGCCGCATTCAAACCTGCCACACCGCAGATTTAGCTCTGTTTACACTTTTACATACTGCACGTCTTGCACGCACAAACAGCTTTGGACAGGATTTATTTCCCTCCCCATACACCATACAACTTGAGCAACACTGGGAAGAGTCTCTTGTTTATAAATATTTCAGCCGTTTACTATTATTGCCTCCTAATGACATCAATAGCAACCGAAAGATGTTAATTTGCACAAAGTTTACACTTTTTTTTACACACGTGTAAAACTATTTTATTCCAATTCAGAATTACAGCTTCATTCAAAACAATAAATAAAATTTTTACAATAATACTTATGAAAACTGACATTATAACATCACAATTAATAAAAAAGCAATACAATTAACATATAATTTCCTGTAACTGAATTGGGGTTTTCCATTTTTTTTTTTTTTAATAAGTTTTTATTGAGGTTGTGCAAAAACAATACAGCTCAGCTGATATGGAGCATCAAATTATTAAAAGAAACATAAGTGGAACATTTCAAGTTAACAACTGCTGCAAGGACAAAAAGACGAAATTCTCCATATAAATATGCTAATAGGGAAAACTGGAACCTCTTTTTCTATATTATCTCGGTATGAACTAAAATTAACAAGTTGAGTGTCTACATTTGGACCTGTAGGTTTAGAGTAATTTAATACATATTATTGTGGATAGTGGAAAACGTGAAAATATCAATTTGCTATTTAAATGCTGTGGTAAAATATGTAGGTATAAATAGTACAAATAGTAACTTCCTTGGAACAAATAAGGTGTTGAATGAATAACAAGTGTACATAATACAATGCTGCATACAATATAGTATGGAAAAAAATAAGTCCAAAGAGTCGCCAATGTAGATAAATAAAAGTCCAAAATTTATTCAGGATACATATCCAAGTAATTAAAATAATATGAAGGTAACATCAAGGGATGGTGGAAGATACATGATGATCTTCCACCATCCCTTGATGTTACCTTCATATTATTTTAATTACTTGGATATGTATCCTGAATAAATTTTGGACTTTTATTTATCTACATTGGCGACTCTTTGGACTTATTTTTTTCTATTTATCTAGAAGGGTAAGGAGCCCTTCTGTCTTCAAGTTGCCTTGCAGCCATGGGTGGTTGTACCCTTTCTGAGCACTGCTTTTGTGTGTGGAGGAGGGTTTAGTGAGTAGCGCTGCTTGGAGTTGGTGCTATTCGGGAGCTGACGTAGGACCACGCAAACAGGAAGTGCCATTGCGCATAGTAGTGCAGCCTCGCGGAGGTGAAGGCACTGAACGCCGAACAGGCATTCTGGTAAAGATTGGGCTCATACAAGCCTCTGAAGCAGAACCGGTTGGATGTTGCTGTTCCCCTGTTGAGCGGGTGAGTTCGTCTACTTGTGAATAACAAGTTTTATCATTATCTTCAGCATTCATACTTTGCACCCTTTTCGCTACGATACCCTCCACACACAGAGACATATCTATTTGCAGGAATTGCTCCATGTATATGTACAACCTTACAAATTCTTTGTACCCGGCACCATCATAATTATACTCGAGTAATCTGTACGCTTGTACTACCTAATATAGTATGGAACTCTCTTAATGATAAGTAGAATCTATAATGAGAAATTATGAGAGTGACCAGTCCAGCTGATCCAAATGGGCATACAGGCTCAATGGTTTGGTATTATGTAGAGATGAAAGTTTAGGAAGTAGTTAAAAGTAGCAAGTAAGGTGCGGTATAGGCTAGACAAACCGCCTATTTAGACCCTCCAGAATGGAGGTTACTTTAATACGGCAGAGGGGGGGAGGAGGTGGTGTTTAAGATATGTTAAGTTATACATAGCAAGAATACCCTATAGATCAGCCTTCATGCATTCACTGGTGGCTATAATATAGCTGACTAAAAGCTAGGGTATTCTACGTGTAGTTAGATGAGTAAACTTTTTACCTTAATGCATTACTAACCCAAGGTAGTTATTATTAAAATCTAGTACTCTCCTATAGAGCCATGCCCTAATGTGATACAGGCGCCACGCTGCCCCGGCCGCAGACAACAGTGTGCCTCAACTAAAAGCTATATCCACGCTCTACGGATAAGTGTAATGCATAAAAGTCAGCAGAAGGCTAGTGAAAATGAGCCTTGTTTTTACTGAGCGACTTATAAGTTTACCCCACTTCTATTCTAGTTTCTTCACCCGGGAAGTTTGCACAAACAGGCGAGACCGCCATTTCAAGTAGCGGTAGGTGGGAATTTTAGGGAGTGACTACACCAAGCTATATCAATAGTTAAGGTTGCTGTAAATATAAGTCGCACATTTAAATCTTTTTGTCAAGAAGGTGCAGTATAAATTACATTTGCACAATATATACTGATATTAGGATTATCTGCAAATGTAAAGTAATATATATAACTGTTAACCTATATGAACTGTATAATGTGAAAGGAGCTGTATGCTGATATAGGAGATGACAACACGAGAGCATATTGTAAGCCAACCAGAACTAAATAACAATCTACATCAAACAGTTTGACTGGATATTAAGATTAGCAGTGAACATTCTGATAAGGGAGTCTCAGGTAGACAATAGATATACTGCACAAATTAAAACATTATCTGCATTAGACAATTAACTGGTATAATAGGTTAGATATCTATATCCAGTTAAATAGCTCTCATTAAGATGACCCAGCCTAAAAAACCATATGATAACAGGCATAATATACACACAGCAATATTAGGTGAAGAGTACAACTGGTATATAAAAAATTACACACATAAAGGAAAATGAGTTCTTGTATACAGTAAGCGGGTATAAGGAGCTATCTTGAAACACTGCATGTAGTGGTAGTGGGCTATTATAGGATGAGACATGACAAAAAAAATATATAAGACTGCATATAAAAATCATAGGTACACATTCATGCCGTTTCGTTAGTTTCCATAGCGTCCCCAAAGAGTCTTCAAACCTTGTCACATGGATAGGTGAATAAATCCAATCGGGCTGGATGTATGTCTTTTAAACTTTAAAGAGTACATATTTCTGAAGGAAGGAATATGTGTATATTATAGGCTTTGTACACTATGGGTTAGGGCAATGTGGTGGCTTAGTAACATGTATACGATACTGGTCAACAGGGAGATAACAGTCCCAAACAGTGTCAAGTTGTCCTCCATAATGTGGTGAGAAAGGAGAAAAAAAGACTCACACTAACCCACGCCGCATTTGAACTCCGGGCTTAATGGTGGCCCTGTGCAGATCACCGCTGTTGCGGCAATAGGCAGATAGACTTCTGCTAATGGCAGGGTAACTACATACGTGGTTCCTTTAGTTGCAGGTAGTAATCCCCATTCGCAGCTACCGGACACAGCAAGAGGCATCTGTTGTCGCGCTGAACTAGACCAACTCCACACGACTGGCGGCTTGTAGGCAATAGTTGAGTTGTATGAGGGTGTTAGGCATCCTGCATGGCAAATCTTATTCTCGGATTCTCTCCAGGACAGGTAAGTCGTTCTAGTCCTCGGTTGCACTCCCAACACGGCATGCCCAGGGGGCGAGGAGCACCGGGGCCCCGAAGTGCCGCCGCCCCCCGGCATGGCCATGCAGATGGGCATGTGGTTAGGATGATCCAGGGTCTTGTCATCTTCCTGCCGGGACGTTAGAGTGGGTAAGCGCTCAAACAAGCTGCGGCACCCGTCTAGAAAAAGATGGATCTCCCCCATTATTTGTTCCGCTGTAGCCATATCGAGAGATGGTAATAGGCGCCAGGAACGTGAAAGTGATAGGCCCAAGATGGCTGACTACAGAACCTCTTGTCAGCAAGCTTCCCCCTAGAGTCCTGAGATTCTGTCACTTTGGCGAGGCTCGCAATAGCAGTGTTAGATGCACCAGTCTTTTACACTGAACACTCTTCATAAAGGGATAAGTATTGAAGCTGTAACAATCCTTAAAATTAATTTTTGTATGCAATGTAACCGGAGCTACTGATTCGTGCATCTGTATTGCTTCGCTGCTGGCTCCCCCCCGAATTTTTTTTTTTTTTTTTAAATCTATACCCTGTATGGCCGCCGACCATACACCACAAAAGAAAACCCCAGGGGAAGAATACAAGGAGAAAAAAAATAATAATAATTTCAAAGGGGGATTAAAAAGAATTCCCTCTCCCCCCCCCCCTCCCTCACATCCTAAGTTACATCACCACATACCAAGCTCAACTAATTCTGTGTTTCTAAAGGAAAATATCAAATAATCAATTTCACTAGGTGTAAGATCCTTAATAAAAAGAGACCATTTTGTAAAAAGTCTCCTAATTTCTTGTTCATTGTCTTGATTGGTATCAATTTGTTCAAGAATATATTGTTTCTTTAAATAATTCTTAATTTCAGTTATGCTAGGAGTAGATCTTAATTTCCACTTTTTGAAAATAAGATACCTACCGGCTAATATAGTCATATTGATAATTTTTTTGTTGTTACCTAAATTGCCCCCTGGGTGGAGAAAGAGGAAGACTATGGTTTTGAAAGAAAGAGTCACCACGGAGGGGTTTAGTAACTTATTTGTCCAGTATTGAAGCTTCAGCCAGAAATTCCTGATCTTTGGGCAAGCCCATAACATGTGTTGAAGGTCTGCTGCAGGTAAGGAGCATTTTGGACAACTAACAAAGCTACAATTCCTGTATTTGGATCCCTTTTCTGGGGTAAAATACGACATATATAGTAATTTAAGATGGGATTCCCTCCACGAAGAGGATAGAGTTACACAAGCAGTCTCTTGAATTGATAAATAGGATATTCGGGGGTCCAATGTTTGATTAATCTGTATAGCCCACTTACTATGTATTTTTTCCATATTATTTGAGCCCTTTACTGATACCATAATTGAATATCCTGGGGTAATTGATAAATTTCCAGTTTTGGCAATAGTAAGCCAATCGCCAACCCCCTTCAGGGACCAGTCCCATTCATGAACATGTGTAAGTTTAAGGGCATAGTGTCTTGCCTGTAAGTAGGCAAATAAATTCTTGTGTGGCAGTTTAATTTATAATCTAATGGAGTCAAATGATTTGACGCATCGTCTTTCAAAGTCTAGGATCTGGTATACATTAGTAAAACCTAGTGCTTCCCATTCTAGATACACTCTTGTTTGGAATCCTGCTTGAAATTGGGGATTACCCAGAAATGGGATAAACCTAGAGACATGATGATCTTCTGCTAATAGTTTACAAGTTTTCTTCCAGGCAAGAATTGGATTATATATCGATCTTAATTTCTTTATTTCAGGTGGTATCAGATTGGTATTGCAATGTATAAGTGCTACTGGGTATAACAGATGTGTTATACTTTTCTCCAGGTCATTATCTGTTACATAGTTCTGAGAAAATATCCAATCAATGACTGTTCGTGACAGAAAAGCTTGATTATAAGCCCCTATGTCTGGTAGAGCAAGACCACCATATTTCAAAGGAAGCAATAATTTAGAAAGAGATATTCTAGGTTTTCTGCTCTGCCAAATAAATAGTCTCAAAATAGAATTCAGATGATCAATATCTTTTTTCTTAAAGGGACAGTCTAGGCCAAAATAAACTTTCATGATTTAGATAGAGCATGTAATTTTAAACAATTTTCCAATTTACTTTTATCACCAATTTTGCTTTGTTCTCTTGGTATTCTTAGTTGAAAGCTTAACCTAGGGGGTTCATATGCTAATTTCTTAGACCTTGAAGCCCACCTCTTTCAGATTGCATTTTAACAGTTTTTCACCACTAGAGGGTGTTAGTTCACGTATTTCATATAGATAACACTGTGCTTGTGCACGAGAAGTTATCTGGGAGCAGGCACTGATTGGCTAGACTGCAAGTCTGTCAAAAGAACTGAAAAAAGGGGCAGTTTGCAGAGGCTTAGATACAAGATAATCACAGAGGTTAAAAGTATATTATTATAACTGTGTTAGTTATGCAAAACTGGGAAATGGGTAATAAAGGGATTATCTATCTTTTAAAACAATAAAAATTCTGGTGTAGACTGTCCCTTTAAGAAAAAGAGGAATATTTTGTAAAATATATAGAAGTTTAGGCAGGATCATCATTTTATAAGCTGCTATCAGTCCAGATAAGGAAAGAGGAAGATTTTGCCAGTTTTTGAGTGTATCTTTGATTCTATTTAATACAGGAATAATATTAAGGGTATACCAAGTGTCTGGGATAGACGAAATATTAATGCCCAAGTAACGGAAAGAGGTCTGGGCTATGGAAAACGGTATATTTGCCAAGGAATCTCTTGCGTGGGTAATCCAAAATAATTCAGATTTTGTGTTATTGACTTTGTATCCTGAAAAGGATCCAAACTGTTGTATTATACATACAAGCTTGGGAATATTTGTTTTCATATTGGTCATGAAGATAAGGACACCGTCCGCATATAGAGCGATCTTTAACTCCTTCTTGCCTATCTTTATACCATCAAGTTGCTGTCTTATTGCAATGGCAAGGGGTTCAATAGATATATCAAACAAGAGCGGGGAGAGAGGACATCCCTGCCTGGTACCTCGCTGTAGTTTTATATCCTGTGAGAGATAACCATTAACCACCAGCTTCATGGAAGCATTTTGATAAAGATTACTTACAAATCTAGCAAAGTTTTTCCTTATACCAAATTTATCTAGGGTGAACAAAAGATGGTCATAGTGTATTGAATCAAAGGCTTTTTCTGCATCAATAGATATTACTGACTAATAATCAATAACAAGAAAAAGTTCACTTATTTTAGCAGCTGAGTTTCTATTCTGTATGAAGCCTGCTTGGTCAGGATGAATGATAGAAGGCAAGATGGTCTGTAACCTATGTGCTAATATAGATGTTAAGATCTTGTAACCTGTATTGAGTAGTGCAATGGGCCTGTAAGATTCTTTTTTTGCTGGATCCTTACCTGCTTTTAATATTAAGGAAGTATGAGATGCAGAGAAGTTAACTGTTGGCTCTTTTCCCTCTATATAAATATCATTGAATAAAGAAGTTAAATAAGGTACAATAGAAGAGTGTAGAATTTGATAAAATTCATTGGGTAGCGCATCTGGGCCTGGTGCTTTATTATGTGGGAGGTTTTGGATTACTTTATTCACTTCTATCTCCTCAGTTATGGGGGCATATAGGTCTTGCAAAGCCTCTGGGTCTAATGAGGGGGGAGAGATTCTGCTCCAGAATTCCTCACGTTTTAGTATATCCGAACTTTGTAATGAATAAAGATCAGTATAATAATCATGGAAAACTTGTATTAGTTCTTCCGAGGTTTTAAAGATCTGACCTTTTATATTTATAGAATCTATCAATTGAGAACCTCTCTCAATTTTTAGGAGGTTTGCTAGTAATTTCCCCGTCTTATTGCCATAGCGATACAATTTAGATTGAACCCTGGTGTCCTTTTAAGTTGTTTTATAGAGTAAAAAAGAATCTCTATTTTGAAGAGCTAGAATATATTTGGCCCAACTTCGCGAAGAATTTTCAAGTAAATGCAAGTTATAAGCATTTGAGACTGCTCGCACTAACTCTCCCTCTCTTTGCTTAATTTTTTTAGATCTTTTCACACTATAGGCTAATATTTCTCCCCTTAATACTGCCTTGGCTGTTTCCCAAAATAGCATCGGGCGAGAAACAAATTCGTGATTAAAGTGGGCATAATCTTTAAATTTAGTTTCCATCCAGTTTTTAAATTTGAGATCTTTCGCGAGAAAAGTGGGAAATGAAAATCGCCTAGAGCCTCATGCCAAATTATTAGCACGAAGATCTAGGCAAATAGGGGCATGATCCGATATGACAATAGGTAATATCTGTGCTTGGACTTGTGTTTTACATAATCTTTCATCTAATAGAAATAAGTCTATCCTTGAAAGCGATTTGTGTGATTTTGAGAGGCAAGTGTTATTTGCAAGAATCAGGATTTTGCAGCCTCCACACATCCCTAACTTTCAGGTTAGTAAATATTCTAGAGAAAGGTTTTGACTCTAATTTATCCCTTTTTGTCTTTTTTGAAACTGGATCTTTTCTGAGTGTATCAAGAGGGTATTTTGGTGCCATATTAAAATCCCCTCCCATAATAAAGTAACCTTCAACACATGTCATAAGCCTGGCTTGTAAATTTTCCCAAAACACCAAGTCAAAGACATTTGGAGCATATAAGTTACAGAGTGTGTACAATATATTGTCAATTTTAACTTTAACAATTATAAATCTCCCCTCAGAATCGGGATCTACCTGAATTATTTCATAATTGACACTTTTTCTCGAACCCAGGAAGACCTGAGTTTGAGAATCTCCTCAGCTTTTAAATGTGTTTCTTGCAAAAATGCAACAGAGGTATTAATTTTCTTTAAATATGATAGTATTGTTTTTCTTTTGATGGGGCATGTTAGGCCTCCAATATTCCATGAAGTAAATTTAAGCTCCCTGGACATAACTATTCTCTAAATGAGATATGAGAGTGAGAGAAGGAGGGAGAGGAGAGAGGTAGAGAAAGAGAAAAAGAAGAGAAGAAGGAGGGGAAAAAAGGGGTGGGGAAGTGGTACTCCAGATAACCCATATCATCTAGGCTCTCTGGTACCCAGTATAACTGAGACTTTATCCTTGGATTAATTTTAGCAAGCATTAATCAGTTACATTCCTAATATTAGCTATACAGTTCCTTAATCTGCAGGGAACTTCTTGGCATAGAACCTTCCTGCCTCTACGGCTGAATCAGAGAAATGTGTCTGGTTGTCAAAATGTATTTTAAGTCTGGCGGGATGTATGATGGTTGCTCGTGTTCCCTTTTGAATAAACTTTGTGCATATTGGGGATATTTCCTTTCTCTTTGTGACTGTCTCTAGTGAGTAGTCCTGAAACAGGAGAATTTTATTATCCCCTAGAAATATAGGTTGATGCTTACGGAAAGATTGCAGAAATGTAACCTTATCCTGGTAATTCAGAAATTTAACAATAATTGGTCTAGGTTTTGTATTTGTTTTACTAGGGGAGATGGTACCTATCCTATGAACTCTTTCTATGAAAGTTTTGGGAAATCCCTCAGGAATCTTTAAGAGCTGGGGGATTGTGGATGCAAGTAATTTGAATAAGTCCTCATACTGTTTCTCCTCGGGAACCCCGATTATTCTTAAATTATTCCTGCGTGTGCGGTTCTCAAGATCTTCAATTTTGTTCTGTAATTTAGATATAATATTAGAGGAGGCTTCAGACCTAGTATTATTTTCTATGATAGCATCTTTAAGATCGGATATCCTTTGCTCTGCTTCTGTAAGCCTGCTAGCAAATTGTTTAACTTCTAATGCTAATTGCACAATATCTACTTTGATCTCAGTTTTCAAAGTTTTAAATTTAGGCGCTAGAGCTTCAGATATTCTAGAAACTAACGATTGGATATCCATAGATTCTATTGATGTTTGAGTGCTGGTGATAGGTGACTGTATCTCAACAGGAGGATCAAGAGTGCTTTTATTTCGCTTATCTCTCTGTCTAGCCGCCATAAGGGGAGGTGGTGTTTTAGAGTGAGGATGTAAAAATGTATCCATATAGTTATAACCATATGGGTTGTGATCAATGATGGTGACTTGATACAGTGAGAAGGGGAAAAGAGAGAAGAATCCCTTACTGAATAAGGAAGTGGATTACAAGAGATTTGCTCCAGTTGGAGAAACTGTGGGGGGAGGAGTGGAAGGTGAAGGGTGTGATGATGAATTAATTTAATCATGAATTACCTTTAAATCAGATGAAGGGTCGTGAATCCTTATGGGGGTAGGCAGAGAAAGAAGAGAGAGAAAAAAAAGGAAAAATCCAAACAATATATAGCTGAATTACAGCTAGAGGAAGTCAAAAAACACTCTCTAGGGGATTAAATATAGTTTTGATATTTTAGTTTGCCTCAAACTTATGTTCTATGAATAAAGAGATCCTTTATGGTAGAATTATCAAATCATTGGTCGCACCATAAGAAACCAAGTTATGTCAAAGGAAAAAGACTTGAATTCAGTTATTGTATGCCAGGAATGACAGAGTACACTATTGTATTTGTTTTAAACAAAGTAGAATAAACTAAATTTTTTCCTGAATTATGAATATCAGATCATAACACGTGAGTAAGATTTCTCATCACATAAATGTTAAATGGTCAGAGGATCTGCCTTTTTTTAAGTAAATTTTAGATATTTAAATAACTAGTAGGTCTGCACATTTTAAGACAGAAGGTTCAGAATAATCAGAAAGTAAAACTTCCAAGTAATTCAGCCCAGTTATCGATTTTGTACAAATAAGCCTGATAATTTCTGTAATTAAAACTGCCCTCACAGATCAGTGAGAGGAGTTTTTAGTTCTGCTACTTAATATAAAATGTATGCTTGTGTACTTCTATAAAGGAGATATAAACTGTATACTCAATCACAGAACTAGCTGTTTGTAACTCTTAATATCTGAAATTCTGTGTCCTTAGATTTCTATAAAATATATTAAGGAAAAATACTTAATTGACACTAGAAGGAAGACACAATATTTCTTATTTCCTAGCAGAGTTTAGGGTATACTTTAGAAGAGACAATGTCTACAATCAACTCTAGATATTAACAATAACAATCTCTAATACCTGTAAATAGATTTAAAAAGAGCAACCCCACCAGTTCCTAATCAGTTGTTTTCTTAGGAACTATATATTTGTATTCAATCTGGGCAGTACTATATAGAAATAACAATCATGTGCCAATTTATCAGAGCAATCAAGAGCTTTGAGTTTTTGTTTCACCTGGTTAAACCTATAAACCAATACCTAGTATGCCCTGAGTTCTGTTACTTAATATAAAATGTATGCTTATGTACTTCTATAGAGGAGATATAAACGGTATACGCAAATCACAGAAATAGCTGTTTGTACCTCTTAATACCTGAGATTCTGTGTCCTTAAATTTATATAGAATACATTTAAGGAAAAATACTTAATCACCAATAGTAAAACGACACAATGTTTCTTATTTCCTAGCAGAGTTTAGGGTATACTTTAGAAGAGAAAATATCTACAATCAACTCTAGATATTAGCAATAACAAACTCTAATAACTCTAAGTAGATTTGAAAAAAAGCAACCCCACCAGTTCCTAATCAGTTGTTCCCTTAGGAACTATATATTTGTATTCAATCTAGGGAATACTATATAGAAATAACAGGCGTGTGTCTATTTATCAGGGCAAAGAGCTTTGAATTTCTGTTTCACCTGGTTAAACCTATAATCCAATACCTAGTATGCCCAAAAAAAAAACAAAAAAAAAAACTAGTGTTTGAGAGTTCACACAGTAAAAAAAAATAAAAAAAAATTCAATTTCACTCTTTTCTTCCCTTTTCTTTTTCTTTCCTTCCCCTCTTTCCTCTGTCTTGCTTTTAACCCAGTGCCTTCTTAAAGTCCGTTTCTGAGTTAATGAATTTTGTGTATGGGCAGCAAGAAATAAAAATCCAGTTAGAATTATGATGAAGGAATCAGTGATAAGTGAATTATGGCGGAAAGTTAAGTTATTGTGCAACGCAGTTATGTTGACTGATACTGCATTTAAAGGGAGACAATAAGAGGGTAGATAGGACTCAGGCATATGTCAGACAAATAAAATGTACTTTACCCGCTCCAGAAAAGTCTTGCCTGTGGAAGCAAACCCCCCCTCACGCAGCACCGGTGGGAGGGGGAGCGCATAGCAAACAGGTAGGAGTGGGGGTCCTGGAGTGTGTTACCCAGCAAGGGAGGTCCGGTAAAGGATGGGATGAGGAGAGCCGCCACTCAGGTCAGGAAGGGCGGCGCAGCGAGTAGGGATGGTCCAAGCCCCTCACGCAGCACCAGTGGGAGGGGGACGTCTGGACCAGTAGAAGGCTGCGCTCCCAAGGCTATTACACCTCCTCGCCGTCAGGAAGCTGGAATTCTCTGCACACGCTGGACAAAATTGGAAGCGGTCCAACCGGCAGGTAACCTCCAGCACAGGATCAGGCAGCAGGACCCCAACCGGGCAACAATCTGTGCCGCAATCCACCAGAGATCCAGGCTGACACGCTCTCTCCCACTCGCTTCAGTCAGCAAGGAGCCTGCAGCATCCAGGATAGGTAAGGCTTTCCTCACAGGATACCCATATAGGAGTGGTATATACGGTGATTAGTGCAGTAGTAATATGCACACAACAGCAAAAGAATCTGTTCCTCTTGCAATTAGGATTTAGGCAAAGTAGATATTGCTATATATGTATCTATAGAGTTACTTTGATCCTAGCTGAAGTCATTGTGGTTGCTGCTACATGCAGCTTAGTGCATTAAAGTGGCACTAATGTGGGTTCCAGTAGCGGTGTATCTTAGCTTTGCAAGCCGCCCAGGGTCAGGGGTTTGAGGCGGGGTTTGAGTTCCCGCCAACAAGCTTGCAGAGAGGTAAGTCAGAGCAGGTGTCTCACATGACCTCACACCTGTGCTCCTCCTCCGGAACCCAGCCTTCTGTTTTTTATTTAACTTTTAATATTTTAAAAATATTTTCTACATTTTTTTCAGTCATTGATAGACTGTTTTCTAATTTGGCGAGATTTTAATCTGAAGTCAAGAAGAACAGCGCAGAAAGTGTCCACAACTGATATTTTCTGTAATGGGATTTTAACAATTCTCATCCTAAATTGTGGAACTGAAAGTTAAGAGTTTTACAATATTGCCAATAGTTTTAAATCTCACTACAAAGAACAAGGTTTGTCTTTGCCATTTAATGGTATAAAAAAAATTATTAAAACATTTTTCTTTAAAAAAAAAATATATATATATATTTTAAGAACCTCATAATATTTCTAATGTTGTAAGAATATGTTGACACGTTTTAGATATTGTAAATCACGATTATTGAAAACATGAATTTTTATTACTATTCATGTTCATGACAACTCAATTGCTGATAGAATTCCTGTTTAAAAAGACATAAGTACTGTAACTTACAATTTCCCAAAAAACTAGTATGAAATAAAAAAAAATGTAAGAACGCGATTGCTAATCGTCATTTTTTAGACATCACAGTTTTTATTTGCTTTTTTACTTTTTCTGCAAATCTTAGTAGCTGTATGAGATACAACATATTAATTGCATGTACATATGTAAATTTAGATTTAAATCTGTATATACCTATACCTTTATATCTATTTCTACGTTAACAAAGGCAGTTAAGGTGAGCGAGAAAAGCCTTTTCTGGCTAGCCATGTCTCTTTGGTTTTGAATTCAGAATTGTAGACATAGTTAATCAGACGACTACCAATAGTAGATGCTTTCTTTGAAATAAACTTTATACCTTTGTCTAAGATGGCCTTAGAATCTTGATCAAGAGTCAAAATTTCAAGATTTCTGTTTATTATGCTCTTAATGTTACCAAATTGGTTACTGAACTGGGTGATAAATTTTGTATCATCTGCCGAAATTGGCTTATTTTTTCTTTTATTATTTTTTGGATCTAATTAATAGATTGGAAGAAAGAGGCTACAAAAAAGAATCCTTACATCATCTTAGACAACAGGTCAGAGATATGGATAGAAATAAACTTTTGACAAATAAAAAAAAATAATACAAGAAAAAATAAGCCAATTTCGGCAGATGATACAAAATTTATCACCCAGTTCAGTAACCAATTTGGTAACATTAAGAGCATAATAAACAGAAATCTTGAAATTTTGACTCTTGATCAAGATTGTAAGGCCATATTAGACAAAGGTATAAAGTTTATTTCAAAGAAAGCATCTACTATTGGTAGTTGTCTGATTAACTATGTCTACAATTCGGAATTCAAAACCAAAGAGACATGGCTAGCCAGAAAAGGCTTTTTTTCGCTGTGGTAGACACTGTAATGTATGTGTACACTGCAAAGTAGGAGAGGCCATTGTATCAACAGCAAACAATTCTATACACAATATAAAATATAGACTTGACTGCTGTTCTAAATATGTTATTTAAGTAATTATATGTGAGGTCTGTGGAAAACAATACACAGGCTCTACCAGCAGAAATTTGAAAGATAGGATACGTGAACACCTCACATCTATTGAGGACCCCCCCCCAAAACTCCAGTAGCTAAACACTTTAACTTGCACACAGAGAATTAAAAAGCTCTAAGTTTTCAAGCAATTGATTATATCCCTTTGAATAAAAGAGGAGGTAATAGATATAAAAAATTGTTAGATGTTGAAATACAGTGGATCTTTAAGTTAGAAACTAAAGAACCTAAGGGTATCAATCTGAGATGGGATTTAGATCTCTACAAGGGAATATAGCTGTTGTTAACCTAAAATGTTACATCTACCTTTAAGGGTCCCTATGTAAATATCAATGACGGTTTTCTGTTGTCATATGATATAGCATATATTCCTCATTTATTCCCCTTACTTTTTCATTCACATACATATTGACTGGAGCTTTTTTGCCAAATAGTTTCATCCCAAAATAGCATCTCACATCTTTCCGATAAAAGTATGCAAGCTAGTGATTTATAAGCTATAATCAATTCAATTAACACTTGCCCAATACTTATAGATGTATAGATATGTAATAGAATCCAGAAAAAGTTGTTGATTAATCTGGTTCTGTCTATAACATACAGTATATATCATTGGAATCAGAATATCTGTTTGAATTTTCTGGTGTTGTTTATAACAAGCAGTGGATTGTTTGAAAAATAATACATGTCCTCTTATTAAGATGTATCAAATATGGTTGATTGACACAAGTCTCTCTTTATATGAATGTGTTTTTTTTCTGTTTTCTCTTCATTTGTATTGATCAATATTTTATCGGATGATTGTAATAGTTTCTTTTAGCTACTCCTTTAATATCAATATGCTCTCTTGTAATGGGAATAATACGTTAGTTTTTTCTTTGGAAGTAAACAATATATGTAAGCACAATAAGCCCTTATAAAGGGGTTATTAATCCTTTTTGTAAATCAGTAGAGATCTCTGAGTAACTTAAGATATGGTGTTATGATTTAAAGGAGGATGTGGGTCTCATATACGCTCCTAATTTCACCGTGTTTATATCAGCTTGGTATAGAAATTTGTTTATGTATATGGTTATGATTTTGAACATGTTAATGCATTTGTTTATGACTTTGAATTGCAATGTTGTTCCACTCTAATGTGCAAGCAAGATGTGTATGATATACGAGTTAGCTTAGTGTGTCTCTTTTCTTTTTTCTTTAGTTTCAGTTGCTGTTTGCGGTCATGGTTTAAGTTCTGCTCAGTTTTAAGCTGTGTCAAGGTAATGCTCAAAGTTTGAGCTGTGGAATAACAAATGTAACTTTAACATTACCGCATTCTGTGCAATTGTAACGACACGTCAATTAGTCTGTGGGTGTGATTGTATCGAGTGCTGGCTATTTAGTCTCACTGAAAACACTTCCCAAACTATCTATGAGAAAGCGTCAACTGGCGTGAAATGCGTCAGGTGACGTCACTTGCATCCCTGTCTTTCAGTAATCCTTGAGTGAATGTGTTTGTACACAGTTCCTGTGCAAACTTTTAATGCATATCAAATACATTTTCTATCAGTGTTTTACCTAAGTGCTTTGTGCATAGTGTTTTGAATTAGCCTTTATTCATTGCTACGTGCTATTACTCAAGAATACTGAGTTTATACTTATGCCTTGTGGGAGTCCGTCTTTCTTTGATACATTTATCTATTTCTATGGATATATATATATATATATAGGTATAGATATCTATTTTACGTTAACATTATTATATATAATAAATATATATATATATATATATAAATGCAATTTTTTTCTATGTGAAGAACATAGGATTGTAAAATATGCGTATCACGCTTTGTGTTTAGGTCTATTGCGTTGTCAGGTTAGCACTTATGAAAACTTTGTTATCTTAAGGCACATTATAGAAATATTACATATAAAATATTAAAACTAAAAAATATAGATACTGTAAATAGTATATATATATATTTTTATAATTATTAAAATGTTTTAATATTTTATATTTAATATTTCAATAAAGGGCCTTAAGATAACAACGTTTTTCATGTACGCTAACCTGACACCATGTTAGGTCTAAATCACGAAACACATTCCTATGTTCTTCCCATAGGAAAAAAAAATAAATAATATATATATACACAATAAAAGTAACAAATTCATGTAAAGAACATAGAAATGGGAAATATGTACAGTAAATACACAGTAAAACACATTATTAAATGCCAGCCTGATGAAACAGTGTATAACTGAGAAACGCATCGCTGTATCTGAGTATTTGATATTAAAGTAATTTTAACATTTTATATCGAGACTGAGTTTTATACACTTTCGGCTAGATTACGAGTTGTTGAAAAAGCCTCCTAATGCTGCTTTTTCCCTACCGCTGGTATTACGAGTTTACGTAACACAACAAAAATGTCCATCTCCGCTCAAATCATTAATGTAAACCCAAACCCAGTAGTTAACCATATACTGCTAACAAAAACATCCACAAATCACTTCAAAAACATTACACAAACTACATTTACTCTCATACAAACACTACATAATATTTATTTTTAAGATTTTACATTTTTAAGGCAAAATAGAACGGATCGAAGTTACGAGATCTCGGGTGTTAGTAAATAAACCCCACACAAATCCATTTTCCTTTGACTTAGACAGACGGGAACATACACTCATATAGCTACATCTAACTACAAATATTATCACATACATACACTAATCGATACATACAAACAATATACACCACATCAAATACACAAAACAGATTTTTTATTACGAAATAAACATGATTTAGCTACTTTTTCACACAAGGATATGACGTCACTCACTTTACGCTCAAAACAAGTGTTGGATTTTATTTCTCAACACATTTTTCTCCTCCATTGACTTCTATGGGGAAGACGTGCTCGTGCACGTGACAGGCAGATTTACCTAATGCACGTAAAAAGCGTAGACAAGAAAACTCGTAATACCAGCGTTACCTTTGTGAAATTAACTCATTCTTTCTTGCGTTAGTCCCGCTATGACAAATAGATCAAGAAATGACTATTTTCCTAGGGAGTTATGGCTTTTACTTGTGTGAAATTCACTACAACATCAAATTGTTATAGAAATTTACATTACATCAACTACAAATCACTATCACCAATACAAAATCTTTTACAAAGATTACATCAGATTTAAACGGACAGAAAAATAAATTTTACATTTCATTATTCACAAACAGTAGACAATTGGAAACACGTCTCCTTTACCTCTATTATAGCATTTCATTTATTCAATTCATATGCTTGCATGAACAGCATATCTACATAGGCTCAACACATGATCATTAATCGATGCACATACATGACTTTTGTCATTCACTCATACATGTGCATTGATATTCTGGGGGAAAACACATATAAACAATGAACACATTTATATCATACAACTACATTGGAAGGTTGCTTAACATTACATTCTCTCTATGAATCATGAAACATAAAATATGGATTTACTGTCCCTTTAACATCACGATTCACTCAGAATATACCATTAGAAATTACGTACAATAAGAACAGATCATTAGAAAATATTACAGTTGTCACTTTTTGGGAAGGAACAACAATGCTATACTGCTTTATATAAGTCTGCATATATGGAAGAGAATCACAATATATACGTATATGTACATAACACGCATCACACAACAACAAAGCACACATTTATATTTTTAATCATCACACAATAACAATGTAGTAGAATACAACAGCAGAATGAAGATTTGCTAACTAGACAGGCAGGTTGCTAATATGATGACGTCATTAGAAGCTTCAACCATACAGATTACAGCATTGGGACTGTACCGCCCCTTTCAGAAGTTTCTCAATCAATACTACAATACTACATATACGTAAACGAGAGTTTGGATAATCGTCATTATTATTGCGATTTTAATGGGACGCGTACAATAGTGACATCTCGCAAATTACTTATATATACAATACTATAGATGTCAGGCGAAAGATCTTCATTGTTTTTGCGATTTTAATGGGACGTGTAAAATATTGACATCTCGCCAATCACTTACATATAGAATATTACAGATGTCAGCTGTTACTTTATCGTTTACAAACAATATTGCAGCAACATTGATCGATCAGATTCTATGCCATGTCTATGCACATTATACACAAGTATGCACTTTCATGTTAGCATGGACGTGTGCTTTTTACTATAAAATCATGTTTAATAAGTATTTATTACGCATATGAACAAACATTATGAAGGTGCACTGTACATGTTATATTTTACACTTTCACATTACGATTCATTGGGAGGAAACAATATTTAAGCAAACACCTAAAAAAAACGCCCACTTTGAAAGCATTTGCGCTGCTCACATACAAACAAGTGTATACAATCAGCAATCATTACAAACTCACTACCATTGGACTAATTGCACTATAAATCCCCCAAACAACATGGCCAAAGCGTCCCTTGTGATTGACATCAAATCGCTTTTGTGTTTTTGCATAGTTACCTTGTTACTCCTTGTGTGTTTGCTCTGCTGTTTGGCTTTGTGCTGCTTAGCTTGGCAAATGTAGATAATCCTCAGTTAGATGCTGCTGGTGCTGTTGCACGAGTGGTGTTCAATAGAATTAGGCGGGCTCAGAGTCTTGGTTAGAGGTCCTCCTGTTCACAGGGTGAGGCCCACCTTGGATAACATGAGTGACTTTGAGGTTTATGACAAGTATAGGCTCAATAGCGATCAGCTCATTAGCCTTTACGATGTTCTTAAACCTCATATGGAGCCATGTAGACATATGAGGACTGCAATCCCTGGTATGACCAAGATGCTAAGTTGCATACGCGTCCTGGCCTCCGGGAGTTTTCAATCTGGAGAGGGGTACATGCATGGGCTGGCTCAGGGTACCTTCTCTGTGGTTTTTAACAACTTTCTGGATGCCATGGTACGAGTCAGTAAGCGTTACATAGGATTCCCTCAAAATGATGATGATTGTAGGAGCCTGAAGAGGGAATTCTTTGCAATAGCTTGAATGCCCAATGTCTTGAGAGCAATAGATTGCACCCACATTGCACTGTGTGCTCCAGAAGATGACTTGCCCTTCCGAAATCGCAAACACTTCCATAGTCTCAACGTGCAGTTTGTTTGTGACACACGGATGCGGATTATGCAGGGGTGTGCGAATTTTGGCGGGGCTTGTTATGATGCCCACGTCCTCAGGTCGTCCCTGTGGCGGCAGTTTGAGGCCAGACAGTTTCCCCCTGGGTGGCTCGTTGGTGAGTAAGGCAGATAGCTGAAACATGTCAGACCGCTGCTGTCGTAGCTCTTTATGGTTTTAACTGATTACTATTTTTAACAAATACATGTGGCAATAAAAGCTAAGTCTTAACTTCTTAACCTGTGGCCCCGGCTCGCCTCTTTCTTCCTTTTTGTGGCTGTATGCAATTTTGCAGATTTACAGAGGTCTGCTTGCGGTTTGCGGGGAGCGCCGATTGCGGCTGCTGTATCGGTAAGCTGGCTTCATTGGTCACACCTGGCTGTGACAAAGGAAACAAGGGGAGGAGAGTTTCAGAAGAGGATACAACCGAGACCGGGAAGTTTCCTTTCGTTATGGATTACTGCAATGACCGGATTGAATAAGGTACTGTTTTCCTGACTTGAACACTGTCTTTGCTAAGTTGCCCCGTAAGCTGATCGGCTTGTGTGAAATTACAGCAAGCACTGTTGGAGCGCTGTAATTACTTTTTGTTTTCTAATTACTTGTGCACAACATGGTTAATTAGTTAGACAATTGCCACTGTAGTCTTCAAAAACAGATATGTAGCATGTCTTAGCTTAAATGGGCATTTATAGAATGCGCTTTAACCATGTCATTGTCTCTTTCAGCAAATGGCTAGTATTAGCTCCAAACAGATATGTAGCATGTCTTAGCTTAAATGGGCATTTATAGAATGTGCTTTAACCATGTCATTGTCTCTTTCAGCAAATGTCTAGTTTTAGCTCCAAACAGATATGTAGCATGTCTTAGCTTAAATGGGCAGCTCCTGGATGCAATTTAACCATGTCATTGTCTTTCCGCAAATGTCTAGTTTTAGCTCCAAACAGATATGTAGCATGTCTTAGCTTAAATGGGAAGCTCTAGGATGCAATTTAACCATTTCTTTCTCTTTTAGCAAATGTCTGCTTTATGCGAAATACGCATAGGTAGCATGTCTTAGCTTAAATGGACATTTATAGAATGCGCTTTAACCATGTCATTGTCTCTTTCAGCAAATGTCTAGTTTTAGCTCCAAACAGATTTGTAGCATGTCTTAGCTTAAAAGGGCAGCTCTAGGATGCAATTTAACCATGTCATTGTCTTTCCGCAAATGTCTAGTTTTAGCTCCAAACAGATATGTAGCATGTCTTAGCTTAAATAGGCAGCTCTAAGATGCAATTTAACCATTTCTTTCTCTTTTAGCAAATGTCTGCTTTTTTTTTTTTTACAACTTTATTTTTGACATTTTTCTTAGAGGAACTTGGACAGCATCACATAGCATTATACGACTACAATCATCATAAAACATGTTAGAGGTGGTGGTATATAGTTCCAACAATGTAGCTGAATCTATTCTGAGTCCAAAAGGCCATTCTTGGGCCATGTGAAGCAGCCAAGCCTCATATATAACTAAAACTTTTAAATCAACAAGACAACAAATAAACAAAACAATAACAAATAACGGCAACTGACATCAGTAGACTAGGTGCGTGGTGGCGCCTGATAAACCAGTTTGTATCAGAGAGTTTCACTGAGGCACTGTCAGCACAATAATTGAGTTTCACATCAACACTAATGTAGGTTTCATTCTGCAGCCAGAAATTTCTGTGCATGCTCAGGCCTTCCATGTAAGTTGGAAACATTTAGAGACAATGATCAGACAGGTAAATAGGTACAGTGATGTCGACAATTAACATAAAACAGTGCAATTACCTTCGCTATGTAAATATGATGCTTCTTTTTCAGCGGATGGTTATGGTCACAGTTCTGAGGTCCCCTAGTTTAGATAACAGTCCCTCTAGTAAGTCAGTCATGAGCAATTAAGTGTCAGAGTCAGATTCTAGTATACACCATTGACCATGTAGGTTTTCATTAAGCATGAAAACAGAATGTTGAAAGGGGCGTAACAGTCTTTCCCTTAGTCCTCTCGGTAAATGTAGTATGTATGGGTCCCACTTTTTTATTCTGGCATCCCGGTCACCTTGTGTGTCTGCGTGGTCTATCAATAACTGCTGATATATTGCATGCGTCAGTTTTTTGAAAGGGGGTTCCCTATTCTTGGCCCAGTATTGTAGAATTAGTTTCCTGGCCAATAGTACCACTATGTTAAAGAATTTTTGGTGATTGTGGGGTAGGGAAATGTCCTGAAAGAAGAGTACATTAGTTGCGGCTAAAACTATGTCAGTTCTGAGTATTTTCGACAACCAGAATTTAACTTTGCCCCAGAACCTTTGCATCTTAGGACAGTCCCACACCAGATGTATCAAATCCGGAGTAGGGACTGAACACTTAGGGCACTCGTTCGCTGCATCCCGAACCCATTTGGATCGGCTTTTGGGTGTTATGTACTAGTGATGTCGCATACCTAAAATTTTGCGTTCGCAAACAGCGAACGCGAACTTCCACAAAAGTTTGCGAACCGGCGAACCGGGCGAACTGCCATTGACTTCAATAGGCAGGCAAATTTTAAAACCCACAGGGACTCTTTCTGGCCACAAAAGTGATGGAAAAGTTGTTTCAAGGGGACTAACACCTGGACTGTGGCATGCCGGAGGTGGATCCATGGCAAAACTTCCATGGAAAATTACATAGTTGATGCAGAGTCTGTTTTTAATCCATAAAGGGCATAAATCACCTAAAATTCCTAAATTGTTTGGAATAACGTGCTTTAAAACATCAGGTATGATGTTGTATCGATCAGGTAGTGTAAGGGTTATGCCCGCTTCACAGTGACAGACCAAACTCCCCGTTTAACGCACCGCAAACAACCGCAAACAGTCCATTTGCACAACCGCAAACTCCCCATAGATCAATAGATGCAATAGATACATTTGATGATAGATACGATAGATAGATACATTTGATAGATAAATAGATAGATTTGATAGATAGATAATTTCCCAGACAGAGAATTACAAGATGGGCGGTCTGGGACCCATGGTAAGGTTCCCAGAGGCAGTTGTGGCACCCGTGGCTCTGATTAGAACAGAGTACTCTGTGTATCTGCCCTCGGGTGAAATCGGAACATTCTTTAGCTTTCTGCCCGTCTGCCAAATGTCCGTCTGCCAAATGTCCTTCTGCATTTTGTCAGAGCACCGCATGCAATCTACTGTGCTACCAGATAGGAGTGGTGTTTTAACTAGTACTATTCTTATCAGTTTAATCCCTGTTACGTCCCCTATCAGGGGAAGTGTATATGGCATGGATTTTAGGAACCGGGAGATGGAAAAAGATGCTTGGAAACCCAGTACAGGTCGTTCTCCTTCAACCTTTTTATACGAGGGTCCCCGACCCTCAACAGACACGACAGCATGAAAGACCCCATATGCCATGACTTCTTTTTGCACAATCGAGTACAGGTATGGCATCGTTTTTAGGAACCCGGAGATAATTTTTAGGAACCGGGAGATGGAAAAAGATGCTTGGTCGGTCCTCCTACTTCAAATTTGGGGCACTGCGCGTGCAATCTACTGTGCCACCAGATATGAGTGGTGTGTTAAGTAGTACTATTCTTAGCAGTTTAATCCCTGTTATGTGCCTTTTTTTTGGTTTGGGTTTTGAAGCCACAGTGCAGCACCAGAGGCCAGAAAAATTAGGCATGTACAAAATTAGGTATTGTTTCAGCCGCTGCTGTAGCAGCGGCCAGAAAAGTTGATGTTTGTTTGACATTTAGAAAGTGCCCTAAAACATTGCGGCTTGAACCCTAGTTGTTGGCGGATAAGTCACACAAGTCATCCGGCATTTGAAGATAAAATACAGCAGTGTGTGGACCATTTTTAGCCCAAGGCAGCTCATCTCATCAGGCCTCTCAGTGACAATACCTCCTGCTGCACTGAAGGTCCTTTCTGACAGGGCACTTGAAGCGGGGCAGGCCAGAAGTTCGATTGCAAATTGGGATAGCTCAGGCCACAGGTCAAGCCTGCACTCCCAGTAGTCAAGGGGTTCATCGCTCCTCGGAGTGTCGAGATCTGCAGTTAATTCGAGGTAGTCTGCTACCTGTCGGTTGAGTCGTTCTCTGAGGCTTGATCCCGAAGGGCTGTGGTGATGCATAGGAGTTAAAAAGGTCCGCATGTCCTCCATCAACCACACGTCTGGAAAGCGTCCTGTCCTTGCCGGCGTGGTCGTGGGAGGAGGAGTATTACTTTCATCTCTTCCCCTGTTAGATTCCCGTTGTGCTTTGACATCACCCTTATACGCTGTGTAAAGCATACTTTTTAATTTATTTTTGAACTGCTCCATCCTTTCCAACTTGCGGGAATTCTGTAACATTTCAGGCACTTTATGCTTATACCGGGGGTCTAGTAGCGTGGACACCCAGTACAGTTCGTTCTCCTTCAGCTTTTTAACACGAGTGTCCCTCAACAGGCACGACAGCATGAAAGACCCCATTTGCACAAGGTTGGATGCCGAGCTCACTGAAGGTATCTTCTTCCCCCCAGCCACGTACAACACCACGGGTACCAGAAAGGTGACAACAACGAGCACCCTGGGATGCCTGTTGTGCTTGGCCTTCCTCCTCCTCCTCAAAGCCACATTCCTCCTCTTACTCCTCTTCCTCACAATCCTCTTCCTGCGTTGCCGCTGCTCCAGCAAGCGATGCTGATAAGGCTGTTTCTGGTGGTGATGGAGACCACAACTCTTCCTCTTCCTCTTCACGCTCATCTACAGCCTGATCCAGCACTCTTCGCAGGGCACTCTCCAGGAAGAAAACAAATGGTATGATGTCGCTGATGGTGCCTTCGGTGCGAATGACTAGGTTTGTCACCTCCTCAAAAGGACGCATGAGCCTACAGGCATTGCGCATGAGCGTCCAGTAACGTGGCAAAAAAATCCCCAGCTCCCCAGATGCTGTCCTAGCACCCCGGTCATACAAATACTCGTTAACAGCTTTTTCTTGTTGGAGCAGGTGGTCGAACAATAGGAGTGTTGAATTCCAACGTGTCGGGCTGTCGCAAATCAAGCGCCTCACTGGCAGGTTGTTTCGCCACTGGATATCTGACAAGTGCGCCATAGCCGTGTAGGAACGCCTGAAATGGCCACACACCTTCCTGGCCTGCTTCAGGACGTCCTGTAAGCCTGGGTACTTATGCACAAAGCATTGTACAATCAGATTACACAGATGTGCCATGCACGGCACATGTGTCAACTTGCCCAATTTCAATGCCGCCACCAATTTACTTCCATTGTCAGAAACCACTTTGCCAATCTCCAGTTGGTGCAGAGTCAGCCACTGATCCACCTGTGCGTTCAGGGTGGACAGGAGTGCTGGTGTGGTGTGACTCTCTGCTTTCAGGCAAGTCAACCCCAAAACGGCGTGACACTGCCATATCCGGGATGTGGAATAGTACCTGGGGAGCTGGGGGGTGCCGTTGATGTGGAGCAAGATGCAGCAGCAGAAGAGGACTCAGCCGAGGAGGTTATGGAAGAGGATGGAGTAGGAGGAGTAGAGGAGGTGGCAGCAGGCCTGCCTGCAAGTCGTGGCGGTGTCACCAACTCCTCTGCAGAGCCAGGCATTCCATGCTTGGCAGCCATCAGCAGGTTTACCCAATGTGCAGTGTAGGTGATATACCTGCCCTGACCATGCTTTGCAGACCAGCTATCAGTGGTCAGATGGACCCTTGCCCCAACGCTGTGTGCCAGACATGCCATTACTTCCTTTCGCACAATCGAGTACAGGTTGGGGATTGCCTTTTGTGCAAAGAAATTTCGCCCGGGTACCTTCCACTGCGGTGTCCCAATAGCTACAAGACTCCACCAGCTTGTATGGTAAAAGCTGGCGGGCTAACAGTTCAGACAAGCCGGGCAAGGGGGTGACTTGGTGACATTGGCTTCTTATGCTCAAACATGTCCTTGACAGACACCTGACTGTGGGCAGATGAGCAGGAACTGCTCCAGAAGAGAGACGGATTGTTGGATGGTTGAGAGGGGACAAGGAGTACAGCAGTGGTTGATGTGGCTGAAGATGCTGGACCAGGAGGAGGATGGTGGCTTTGAGTTTGTGTGCTGCTTGTCCTCATGTGTTCATCCCATAGGCGTTTGTGATGTGAGATCATGTGCCTTCGCAAAGCAGTTGTACCTAGGTGGGTGTTGGACTTCCCACGACTCAGTTTCTTTTGGCACAGGTTGCAAATGGCATTGCTGTTGTCAGAGGCAGACACATAAAAAAAATGCCACACTGCTGAGCTCTGCGATGACAGCATTCTGGTGGTGGCAACAGCATGAATTGATTGGCGTGCTGTCTGTCTGACCCTGGGTGCCGATGCATGCTGTCTGACTGTGCCACTAGCTCCTTGCGACGACCTCCCCCTGCTTCCAACTCGTCTCCTCCTCCTGCTCCTCTCTGTCTCCCCATCTGAACTTTCCACCTGTTCTTCTTCTCTTCTACCGGGCACCCACATGACATCCACGGACGCATCGTCATCATCAACCCCTTCACTTGTATCTGACAACTCAACAACGGAAGCAACGGCGGGTACAACATCATCATCATCATCACGCCGTGCGTCGTCCATGTCTGTAATGCTGCCTTACTGAGGCACATCACAGTTATCTACATCCTCTGTCAATGATGGTTGTGCATCACTCATTTCTTCACACTGAGGTGTACATAACTCCTCTGACAAATCAAGTGAGGCGGCTGTGGTGCTAGTATCGGTGGTTACGGCAGGCAGGCGAGTGGTAAGTTGAGAGGTGCCCGAAGCTAAGCTAGAGGAGGAGGATGGTGCGTCAAGGTTACGAGCGGAAGCTGTAGAAGATTGGGTGTCCTGTGTTATAAAGTCAACTATTTCATAAGAACATTTCGTGTTCATGGTACGTGGCCTAACACTGGGCATTATTCTATGGCCAAAGGGAATCACAGCACCATGACCACGACGGTCCCTGAGGGTTGGCCTGCCTCTGCCTGTCATTTTTTTTTCAATTAGTTCTACTATGCGTGCAAGCTACTGTGAGTGGGCACATTTTTTTTAAATGTACACTGACACTACTATTAAACAAGATAATATGAGTGGTGGCACTGGGCAAGTGGGCACAGTATACGCTGTGAGCCTGACACAAAAAAGAAGAATGATGTTTCACAGTCAAAATAGTTTTTTTATTTTTAAAATGTACACTTACACTACTGTTAAACAAGATAATGTGAGTGGTGGCACTGGACAAGTGGGCACAGTATACGCTGTGAGCCTGACTCAAAAAATCAGACTGATGTTTCACAGTCAAAATAGTTTTTTATTTTTAAAATGTACACTTACACTACTATTAAACAAGATAATGTCAGTGGTGGCACTGGACAAGTGGGCACAGTATACGCTGTGAGCCTGACACAAAAAAGCAGACTTATGTTTCACAGTCAAAATAGTTTTTTTATTTTTAAAATGTACACTTACAATACTATTAAACAAGATAATGTGAGTGGTGGCACTGGACAAGTGGGCACAGTATACGATGTGAGCCTGACACAAAAAAGCAGACTTATGTTTCACAGTCAAAATAGTTTTTTTATTTTTAAAATGTACACTTACACTACTATAAAACAAGATAATATGAGTGGTGGCACTGGACCAGTGGACACAGTATACGCTGTGAGCCTGACACAAAAAAGCAGACTGATGTTTCAGAGCCAAAATTGTTTTTTTATTTTTAAAATGTACACTTACACTACTATAAAACAAGATAATATGAGTGGTGGCACTGGACCAGTGGGCACAGTATACGCTGTGAGCCTGACACAAACAATCAGACTGATGTTTCACAGTCAAAATAGTTTTTTTATTTTTAAAATGAACACTTACACTACTATAAAACAAGATAATATGAGTGGTGGCACTGGACCAGTGGGCACAGTATACGCTGTGAGCCTGACACAAAAAAGCAGACTGATGTTTCAGAGTCAAAATAGTTTTTTTATTTTTAAAATGTACACTTACACTACTATAAAACAAGATAATATGAGTGGTGGCTCTGGACCAGTGGGCACAGTATACGCTGTGAGCCTGACACAAAAAAGCAGACTGATGTTTCACAGTCAAAATAGATTTTTTATTTTTAAATGTACACTTACACTACTATTAAACAAGATAATATGAGTGGTGGCACTGAGCAAGTAGGCACAGTATATGCTGTGAGCCTGAAACACAGGCTGGCAGTGGCAGGCTGGCCTGGCAACTGAAATTAGATTACACTAGCAGACTGATGTAAAAGGTTTTTTTTTAAATTTACACTAATGTTACACCAGATATGACTGGTGGCACTGAGCAAGTAGGCACAGTATATGCTGTGAGCCTGACACACAGGCTGGCAGTGGCAGGCGGGCAACTGCTATTAGATTACACTAGCAAACTGATGTAAAAGTTTTTTTTTTAAAATTTACACTACTGTTACACCAGATATGAGTGGTGGCACTGAGCAAGTAGGCACAGTATATGCTGTGAGCCTGACACACAGGCTGGCAGTGGCAGGCTGGCCTGGCAACTGAAATTAGATTACACTAGCAGACTGATGTAAAAGTTTTTTTTAAAAAAAAATTTACACTAATGTTACACCAGATATGAGTGGTGGCACTGAGCAAGTAAGCACAGTATATGCTGTGAGCCTGACACACAGGCTGGCAGTGGCAGGCGGGCAACTGCTATTAGATTACACTAGCAGACTGATGTAAAAGTTTTTGTTTTTTTAAATTACACTACTGTTACACCAGCCAGATATGAGTGGTGGCACTAAGCAAGTAGGCACAGTATATGCTGTGAGCCTGACACACAGGCTGTCAGTGGCAGGCTGGCCTGGCAACTGAAATTAGATTACACTAGCAGACTGATAAAAAAAGTTGTTGTTTTTTAATTTACACTAATGTTACACCAGATATGACTGGTGGCACTGAGCAAGTAGGCATAGTATATGCTGTGAGCCTGACACACAGGCTGGCAGTGGCAGGCTGGCCTGGCAACTGAAATTAGATTACACTAGCAGACTGATGTAAAAGTTTTTTTTTTAAAATTTACACTAATGTTACACCAGATATGAGTGGTGGCACTTAGCAAGTAGGCACAGTATATGCTGTGAGACTGACACACAGGCTGGCAGTGGCAGGCTGGCCTGGCAACTGAAATTAGATTACACTAGCAGACTGATAAAAAAAGTTTTGTTTTTTTTTAAATTTACACTAATGTTACACCAGATATGACTGGTGGCACTGAGCAAGTAGGCACAGTATATGCTGTGAGCCTGACACACAGGCTGGCATTGGCAGGCTGGCCTGGCAACTGAAATTAGATTACACTAGCAGACTAATGTAAAAGTTTTTTTTAAAAAAATTACACTAATGTTACACCAGATATGAGTGGTGGCACTTAGCAAGTAGGCACAGTATATGCTGTGAGCCTGACACACAGGCTGGCAGTGGCAGGCTGGCCTGGCAACTGAAATTAGATTACACTAGCAGACTGATGTAAAAGTTTTTTTTGTTAAATTTACACTACTGTTACACCAGATATGAGTGGTGACACTGAGCAAGTAGGCACAGTATATGCTGTGAGCCTGACACACAGGCTGGCCTGGCAACTGAAATTAGATTACACTAGCAGACTGATGTAAAAGGTTTTTTTTTAAATTTACACTAATGTTACTCCAGATATGAGTGGTGACCCTGAGCAAGTAGGCACAGTATATGCTGTGAGCCTGACACACAGGCTGGCAGTGGCAGGCTGGCCTGGCAAATGAAATTAGATTACACTAGCAGACTGGTGTAAAAGTTTTTTATTTTAAATTTACACTAATGTTACACCAGATATGACTGGTGGTGGCTTTGAGCAAGTAGGCACAGTATATGCTGTGAGCCTGACACACAGGCTGGCAGTGGCAGGCTGGCCTGGCAACTGAAATTCGATTACACTAGCAGACTGATGTAAAAAATTTATTTTTTAAATTTACACTAATGTTACACCAGATATGAGTGGTGGCACTGAGCAAGTAAGCACAGTATATGCTGTGAACCTGACACACAGGCTGGCAGTGGCAGGCAGGCAACTGCTATTAGATTACACTAGCAGACTGATGTAAAAGTTTTTTTTTTTTAATTACACTACTGTTACACCAGCCAGATATAAGTGGTGGCACTGGCAACTGAAATTAGATTACACTAGCAGACTGATGTAAAAGTTTTGTTTTTTTTAAATTTACACTAATGTTACACCAGATATGAGTGGTGTCACTGAGCAAGTAGGCACAGTATATGCTGTGAGCCTGACACACAGGCTGGCAGTGGCAAGCTGGCCTGGCTACTGAAATTAGATTACACTAGCAGACTGATGTAAAAGTTTTTTTTTTATATTTACACTAATGTTACACCAGATATGAGTGGTGGCACTGAGCAAGTAGGCACATTATATGCTGTGAGCCTGACACACAGGCTGGCAGTGGCAGGCAGGCAACTGCTATTAGATTACAAAGAAAAAAAAACCGACTGATGTAGCCCTAAAAAGGGCTTTTTGGGGTGCTGTCCTTACAGCAGAGATCAGATGAGTCCTTCAGGACTGTAGTGGACACTGAATACACTAGCCTAGCTATCAATTTCCCTATAAAATCAGCAGCACCTACACTATCCCTCCTCTCACTAAGAATGCAGGATCAGAATGAATCTAAAATGGCTGCTGCCCAGGAGCTGGGAGGGTCTTGGAGGGAGTGTCTGCTGCTGATTGGCTGTAATGTGTCTGCAGACTGTGAGATACAGGGTCAAAGTTTACTCAATGATGACGAATAGGGGGCGGAACGAACATCGCATATGTTCGCCCGCCGCTGAGAACGCGAACAAGCTATGTTTGCCGGGAACTGTTCTCCGGCGAACTGTTCACGACATCACTATTATGTACGCCTGGTGCAGAAATTGTATTTGCGTTTCGCAAAGGCTCGAGGACAGGGTGGCTGCCCTGACCGTTGATATGCTGTGTGTGACGTGTTCTTGTGTGACCTCAGGAATCCTCTGCCATTTAGCTATAATATCCTGTATTGTCTGTGGCTCATTATCTGTAACTATATGCTTATAGATAGGGGTGATAGAGTGTGTTCCCTGTGAAGCTAGGTTACAGAGAGTTACAACCTTAGTTATGTCCAATGAAGCTAATCCCTCAGTCAAGAGGCTTTGAACATAGTGCCGACTTTGGAAATACGCAAATCTGTGCGTGTTAGCGAGGGTGTACTGAGCTTGTAGGTCAGCAAAGGGGAGCACCTGATGTGTCGTAGGATTAATCAACTGCATGACCATTGTTAGTCCCTGGCGTTCCCAGTGTTTAAAAACTGCTGTGGTATATCCTGGGAGAAAATTAGGGTTTCCCTGGAGAGGTAAGTATTTGCTAAATACAAATTCCATCCCCCATGTTTTGCAAAGTTTGGCCCAAGCTCTTAGCGGATCCTTAAATAGTATGTTTTGTTTTATGTGTGGAGGAAGACTTGATAGTGATGTGTGTGGCAGAAAGGCAGGATGTATAGGTGCTAATAGCTCGCGCTCCACTGGAGGGGGAAAATAGTCTGACTGGGTCAGCCATCCCACCACCACTTTGGTCAAAGATGCCCAGTTATACCACTTAAGATTGGGAAGACCAAATCCACCAGAATTAACTGGCATTGCTAGATGTAGCCTGCTGATGCTTGGCTTCCCATGTTGCCAGATGAATGCACCAAATAATGTTGTTAAATTATTGATATCTCGCTTTGTCAGCAGGTTAGGGAGCATCTGGAGGGGATAAAGCAATTTTGGTAAAATAATCATTTTTAAAAGATGAATTCTACCCGTGAGGGATAGTGGCAGGTTTCTCCAACCTTTCACCTGATTTTGAATAAGGGTTATAATCTTGCCCACATTCCAGTGGTACAATTTACTTGTGTCAATGTGTAGGTGGATCCCTAGGTATGTGAAGGCTCCTGTGGTTACTTTCAAGTCAGTGGCCTGCAGTTGGGTTTTTTTGGAGTTAAGGAGCCATGTTAATTCTGATTTATCTATGTTTATTTTGTATCCGGAAACATCCCCGAATTTTCCCAAAATGTGTAATAGTTTGTGTACATCTCGCAAATCTCGCATCTGGTGTGGATTTCCCCAATAGATAACTAGTATAGGTAGTGGCTAAAATTGGGGCTACGTCGGTGCTAAGAATCTTATAGTACTCAATAGGGAGGGAATCTGGGCCTGCAGCTTTCCCTATCTTCGAGTTACTAATGGCGCGCAATACTTCCTGCACATGTATGGGGGAGTTAAGACTGTCTCTTTGAGTTTCAGACAACCGGGGCACTGTGACATTGTTCCAAAATATGTGTTTATCTTCTTCTTTTATGGTTTCTCTAGCGTACAAGGCTTTATAGTAGGCTGTGAATTCTTTCATTATATCTTTAGTGTCTGTCTTAAGGTGTTTTCCCGATTTAATAGCAGTTATAATGGATTTAGGCGTGTGAAGTCTCACCATATTTGCTAAAAGTCTGCCGGTCTTGTTACCATGACGATAGAACCTGCCCTGTCGGTGTAGGTTGAATGTGGTCAAGAATTTGCAAATGCGTGTCCCTTTCCTTCTTAGCATCATAGTATTTCTGACGGTTCGCTTCCATAGGGCTAGCTAAGTAGGTGTTGTAAGCGTTAGTCAAGTCAGAGAGAAGTTGCGTAGAGACTTTTTTTTAGGATTTAAAATGGTGTGCAGTGTATGCTGTGATCTTACCCCTGATAACTGCTTTGGAGGCATGCCAGAATAAGTCAGGGTTGTCTCTATGTTGGTCATTGTCAAAAATGTATTCCAACCAAAAGGCCTTCAATTACTGTTGGAAGTCTGCATTAGTATACAAGTAGGAGGGGAACCTCCAGGTCTTTTGAGGAGATTTAACTTTAAGAGGTTGGAGCGTTAGTCTAATGGGGGCGTGGTCTGATATCGTGCTTGGAAGGATAGATGTAGCTAATATGTTGGGGGCGATTTGATGGGAGGTTAGGAAATAGTCAATGTGGGAGAAAGTGTGGTGCGTCTTAGAGACACAAGTATAGTCTCTATGGTCTGGATGTTGAGATCTCCAGAGGTCATATAGTCCCAATCCATCTCTAAACATAGATATTATTTGTATTTCGTTTTTGTGTTTGTGGTGGGTTCCCTTCTTTGTATTGGGATGAGATGGGTCATAGAATCTGTCTAGTGGGGATGCTTGTGCCATATTAAAGTCCCCTCCCACTATTACTGGTGAATCGGAGTGTTGAGCAATGAATGATTGTAAGGATGACCAGAAAATCTGGTCAGAGTGGTTGGGGCTGTAAACGTTACATAACTGAAAGGTATGTGTGTTAATAATGAGTGATGTAAAAATGTAGCATCATTTTTTATCAAATTTTTGTGTTGGAGAAGGACACTGGTAGATTTTTCCGTACTAAAATTGCCACCCCGCATTTCCTTCCTTCTGATGGGGAGTAAAATATTTGTCCCACCCATCTAATCTTTAATTTTTCATGTTCTTCTGCAGTGAGGTACGTTTCCTGCAATAATGCAATGTCCGCATGTATGGAATTGGGGTATTGAAGAATTTTACTCCTCTTAGCTGGAGAGGTTATTCCCCCCACATTCCAAGAGACTACATTAAGATTTGTGGTCATATGGTTGGCTGGTAGAGAAATAAGGGCAGCAGGTGTGTTTGATGATGAGGGGATATAATAATATTGGGGTTGAAAACCCAAGTGCGTTCTTGCAGAATGTCAAGAGAGAAGGAATGAGGAAATATGATGGTGATATGCATGTGACATAATATGTGGTGTGATGGGAGAGAGGACTCACAGACATCATTGTTGAGAGGTAGTCGATACAGGGTATTCATCAGAGGTTTAAGTGTCAGTCTCCAGTCAGCCCATCCGCCAAGCTCAGCCACCATGCCCTCTGCTATAAAAAGAGAATGGTTAATACACACGATAATTTTAGGACATATAAGCGAGGGGTGTTTCTGATGTGACACTTTGCAAGGGTCAGTCATTACATAATAACATAAGGCTAGAGAGGAAATCTTGATATTAGCTAGGCAGAGCATATACACAATACCACAAATACTACAAAGTATGGAAAAACATAAAGAAGAAACATAATAAACAATAACTTCAAATAACTTATTTCCTGGTGAGGTAGTAGTCCTAGGAGTGAGAAGGTGAGTTCTCAGTAGAACCCACTCCTGAGACAGTATAGCATCTTGAAGGATGACTTTCCAAAGAATAGCTACAACAACGATGAAGAGGTCTTCGGCTATTAACGCCTCTTGTGTCATATGACATCTATGTCCAGAACCTTTCATCCTAAAAAATCTTGTATGAATGTGAGACACGGCAAGCCCTATGAATCAGCTTGTTGCTTTTCCACTTCTAGATAGACTTTCAGTTCCTTAGAGGAGTGAAAGAACTTGGCGCCCTTGGGGGTTTGCAGTCTGAACTTGGCAGGGTAGAGAAGTGCCACCTGTCTGCCCACCTCATATAGTTGGGAGCAATAAGGGGCAAATTCTTTGCGCATTTTGGATACTTCCGCTGAGAAGTCCTGGAATAGCAGAAGTTTTTTCCCCTCATAGAGAACATCTGCATTGTGTGACCTATAGGCCCTTAGCAAAGTGAGTTTTTCTTGGTAGTTTAGACATTTTAATATGACCTTTCTGGGTCTGGTGGCTGTGGTAGTGGAGAGGCCGTTGTCAGGGCCGATACGATGAGCTCTTTCCACGTCCAGTGGGAGACGATCAGGGTCTATGCCTAAAAGTCTAGGAAATGTTAGTGCTGTGAACTCCAGTAAATCTTTATTCTTAATGTTCTCTGGGATTCCAATTATGCGGAGGTTATTACGTCTACTGCGGTTCTCAAGGTCGTCTACCTTATCTTGTAGCACTTGGTTTTGATGTAGCAGTTGTCTGAGGGAGGTAGCAGTATTATTTTGATGATCTTCCATATCGGAAATCCTCTGCTCTGCCTGGTTCATCCTTGTAGAAAATTGGCGCACTTCGCTGGTTAGCATGTCCATGCCCGCTTGGAGAGATTCCATCTTAGGCAGAAAAAAAGATTTTGATTCTTGCAGGAGGTTTGTAGAATCACCAATTGGTAAGTGAGAAGAGCTTGTAGAGGGAGGATTTTCAATCTGCGTTTCTGTGGCGTGACGCTGCCTCCTGTCTGTTTGTTTAGACTTTGAAGTCATCTTGCCCTCCAATGTATTAGAAAGAGGCTTGAAGTATTTATCAACCTTCATATGAAGTACAGAAGATGATGAGAATATAATAGCAAAGTTCAAATTAATATTTGGGTTTATGGATTTACGCCACTGGATGGCACTGCTGAGTTAAAGTTGGAGGACAACTGATGAGATGTGTGGGATGGCTTGTGGTTTTATAGGTAACTAAAATAAACGTAGCAGGTTATAGTGTGGTTAAGTCTTGCAGGCCTTGCTTGTAACACAGCAGCACTTCAGGATCAGGCTCTCTCCCAAAAGCAAAAGGGCTTGGTTATGTTATGGGGCAACCTCTAAAACGTTATATGACCTGCCCCTGCACTGGGATGTTAGCAAATATGAGAGATAGAGTCCCAAAAGTTGCAGCAAGTTTGTGTAGCAAAATGTATTAAAATAAAGCTGGAAAGCAAAACAAATGTCTCCTGTGCTTTCTGTCCTCCTCTCACACTGGCCAGTTATGTGTATTATTGCCTGATGTGTCTTTTAACACTTTCACACCGGTACCTGAAACTTTGCAGTGTCTCTTTCACAAGGAGCAGTGCATTAAGTAACAGCAGATTAGAGACTTCTAAAGCACCCCATAGCAGAGTCAGAGTGTTAATGGCTGCTTATTGGGTATGCTTCTGTACAGTTCCCACAATTATTTTCCTCTGTTATTTATTTATCTGCTCCATTTTCTCCCCCTTCTGTGTGGCAAACCAGTGATGTGTATTATGAGGGGCACTAATGTAATATGACCAGCCAGGTGGTCTCCTCTCACTCACCCTCCTCTCCGCTTTCTTCAGTGATGGGGACAGAGCTTTTACAGCCCTCAACAAGCCGTTGCTGGTATTAAAGCAGGGGGGGCGGAATCCAAGATGGCGCCTGCTATTTACACTTCGTTGCGCACTTCCAATGCTTCCAGGGGTAAGGGCGATTTTCGGCCCTTCACACTACTTGGCCGGTTGGGGCTGGTGGCCAGATGGTCTCCCAACAAGGCTAACGTGTATGTAAAAGTGACTGGCAGCAGAATAAAGGCTTTTTACAGAGCTCGATATGCGGAGCTCCTTCTCTGCGCTGCCGGTCCGTAGCTCCGCCCCAGCAAATGTCTCCATTATGCGAAATACACATAGGTAGCATGTCTTAGCTTAAATGGGCATTTATAGAATGCGCTTTAACCATGTCATTGTCTCTTTCAGCAAATGTCTAGTTTTAGCTCCAAACAGATATGTAGCATGTCTTAGCTTAAATGGGCATTTATAGAATGTGCTTTAACCATGTCATTGTCTCTTTCAGCAAATGTCTAGTTTAAGCTCCAAACAGATATGTAGCATGTCTTATCTTAAAAGGGCAGCTCTAGGATGCAATTTAACCATGTCATTGTCTTTCCGCAAATGTCTAGTTTTAGCTCCAAACAGATATGTAGAATGTCTTAGCTTAAATGGGCATTTATAGGGGCATTTATAGAATGCGCTTTAACCATGTCATTGTCTCTTTCAGCAAATGTCTAGTTTTAGCTCCAAACAGATATGTAGCATGTCTTAGCTTAAATGGACAGCTCTAGGGTGCAATTTAACCATTTCTTTCTCTTTTAGCAACTGTCTGCTTTTTGCAAAATACGCATAGGTAGCATGTCTTAGCTTAAATGGGCATTTATAGAATGCGCTTTAACCATGTCATTGTCTCTTTCAGCAAATGTCTAGTTTTAGCTCCAAACAGATATGTAGCATGTCTTAGCTTAAATGGGCAGCTCTAGGATGCAATTTAACCATTTCTTACTCTTTTAGCAAATGTCTGCTTTATGCGAAATACGCATCGGTAGCATGTCTTAGCTTAAATGGGCATTTGTAGAATGCGCTTTAACCATGTCATTGTCTCTTTCAGCAAATGTCTAGTTTTAGCTCCAAACAGATATGTAGCATGTCTTAGCTTAAATGGGCATTTATAGAATGCACTTTAACCATGTCATTGTCTCTTTCAGCAAATGTCTAGTTTTAGCTCCAAACAGATATGTAGCATGTCTTAGCTTAAAAGGGCAGCTCTAGGATGCAATTTAATCATGTCATTGTCTTTCCACAAATGTCTAGTTTTAGCTCCAAACAGATATGTAGAATGTCTTAGCTTAAATGTACATTTATAGAATGCGCTTTAACCATGACATTGTCTCTTTCCGCAAATGTCTAGTTTTAGCTCCAAACAGATATGTAGCATGTCTTAGCTTAAATGGGCAGCTCTAGGATGCAATTTAACCATTTCTTTCTCTTTTAGCAAATGTCTGCTTTTTGTGAAATATGCATAGGTAGCATATCTTAGCTTAAATGGGCATTTATAGAATGCGCTTTAACCATGTCAATGTCTCTTTCAGCAAATGTCTAGTTTTAGCTCTAAACAGATATGTAGCATGTCTTAGCTTAAATGGGCAGCTCTAGGATGCAATTTAACCGTTTCTTTCTCTTTTAGCAAATGTCTGCTTTATGCGAAATACGCATAGGTAGCATGTCCTAGCTTAAATAAGCAGATAGAGAATGCGATTTAAAAAAGTTTTTTTAGGGGATTTTCGTGTACACAAATGAATTGTATTTTAATATAATAATTTGAACGATATTATTAATATTTGTCATTTTGTTATGTTCATTATTTATAGGTGATTCGGGTTACATGAGCCGGCCTTGGCTCATTACGCCGTTGCATAACCCCACGGATGAGGCCCAGGAGCGATACAATCGGGCGCACAAGCAAACTAGGGCTGTAGTGGAGAGGATGTTTGGGCTCCTCAAAATGAGACTAAGATGCCTGGACAGGTCTGGAGGAGCTCTCCAATACAGCCCTAGTAAGTTGGCGAAGATCGTTATAGCCTGCAGCGTCCTGCATAACATTGCACAGCAATGCTGCAGGCTGTCCAGGTGCCCCAACACCTCCTCCAAGATGAGGAGGACGAGCCTGTTCCAGAGGGGCCATTCTGGGATGAGGGGCTCAATGTCAGAGCAAGCATCATCAACCACCACTTCAGACGGTAAATAATAGAAGTTATATAGGAGCATTGCGAATATGTGTGAATTTTAGGGATATGAAAAGTAGAGAATTGTGCAAACATGTTAGGATTGTTCATAAAATGATTATAAAAAAGGAGTTCATTATTATTATTATTATTATTATTAGTGATGCTTCTGGCATTGGGTCCTGTAATGACTTCGCCACCTGGTTTTCAAAGACAACATCAGCTGGTAAGTATAAACAATGTATGGACTGTGGCTGGCAGGAATTTTGCACAATCAGACATCATATGGCATACATTTTAAAAAGTAGTATTTAGTTTACACATTACTATATTTTTGGATACTCAGAAAGGGATCCTCTAGCAAGACTATATGCTTTCAAGTCATATTAAGTCACACATCAGAGGTTAGGTCTGCACAATGTATCACTCATCTTCACACTTGATTGATAGAAAATAACACAAGATGCTACACATGTCTAGTAAGCTAGTTATATAAATAGTCTCAGAAATGGAGGGGGGTGCAGAACTATGTCACACACTTTTGATTATTTGATTTACACTTTTTCTGCCATTAGGGAGATGACTTCATCTAAAGACTGAAAGTGAAGAATTCAAGACTGAAAGTGAAGAATTCAAGACTGAAAGTGAAGAATCCCAGACTGAAAGTGAAGAATTCCAGATTGAAAGTGATGAATACCAATGTGATCATGTCTGGCATTGTCTTTCAAATGTGCTGACCTTGAAAACCATACAAAGACACGTTCATATGGTAAGTGGCAACAATTTTATTGACCAAGACTGTGGATGCATCCTATTGGAGACACTTAGATTTATTTTATTTTGTTAGATGGTATTTCACAATCCTCTATCTTGAAAATGATGATTAAGACACCTAATGAAGATAAACTGTTATTTTGAAGATAATTGCCTTTCAAAGACCATACATCCAGGCTAGTTTGCACAATGCATGCTATTTAAGAATCACAGGAGGAATAATGTTCAAAGAATTAAGAATAGATACATGTCCTATATTAGAATATGTTTATTTTAGATACATTACCCCTACTTTGTGCTAGAGAGGACTCAGATTCTGACCAATCAGACAAAGGGATACATTTTATATTTGATATAGAGGTATATTATTTGAAGGGACATGAACTATTACATTCAATTATGTTCCTCATACAATACAATATAAAAATATTTATTAAATGTGATATGCATTATTTAGTCTAATTTTAAATGCGAATGTTTAATTTGAATATTGATTCTACAATATAATGGTATTAATTTCAAATTATGGATAGATATAGATTTCAAGTATGAAGCTGTTTTTAATATCAAGACAAAAAATACATGTTAGAGCATAGACACAATATGATTTAACAATTATTAGATTTAAGGACTATTTTAAGACATGTGTTCATTAAATAACCTAAATGACAAATGTTTTTAATATTTTTTTCTTTCTATTTCAAACTTTCATCTGTGATGAATTACCTTTTTCTTATCTTTTTTTTGGTCAATAAATCTATTTTCCACTCCTCAATTTATCAAACGCCAAAACCATATCAGATTTATCGTCATGACACACAATATATATTAAAACTTTATTGTCCTTGAGATCTCCCCCCCAACACCCCTCCCTTCACCTCTTTTCCCTTTTTCATTACAGACAAGTTTCTACAGATTATGCAGACACTCTGCACTAATAACATACATTCACCCAATCACAACTTTTCTTCAATTGATCAATAATAAAATCTGTCTCAAATAATATAGATATATGCACATAGATCATTAACAAACATTTTGATAATACAAACTTATTGGACAAACAGATACCACACACAATTGACATACACATGTGGTAAACACACATTGATTCCAACACAGTCACCTAGATTTAGAGTTTGGCGTTAGCTGTAAAAAGCAGCGTTAAGGGGTCCTAACGCTGCTTTTTAACGCCCGCTGGTATTTAGAGTCAGGCAGGAAAGGGTCTACTGCTCACTTTCTTTCTGCGACTCGAGGCTACCGCAGATCCCCTTACGTCAATTGCGTATCCTATCTTTTCAATGGGATTTGCCTAACGCTGGTATTACGAGTCTTGGAAGAAGTGAGCGGTACAGCCTCTACCGCCAAAAAAAGTCAGTAGTTAAGAGCTTTATGTGCTAACGCCGAAACATAAAGCTCTTAACTACAGTGCTACAAAGTACACTAACACCCATAAACTACCTATGAACCCCTAAACCGAGGCCCCCCCACATCGCAAACCCTATAATAAAATTATTTAACCCCTAATCTGCCGACCAGACACCGCCGCAACCTACATTATCCCTATGAACCCCTAATCTGCTGTCCCTAACACCTACATTATATTTATTACCCCCTAATCTGCCCCCCCCAACGTCGCCGCAACCTACCTACATTTATTAACCCCTAATCTTCTGACCGGACATCGCCACCACTATAATAAATGTATTAACCCCTAAACCGCCTCACTCCCGCCTCGCAAACACTATAATAAATAGTATTAACCCCTAATCTGCCATCCCTAACATCGCCGCCACACCTTCCTACAATTATTAACCCCTAATCTCCCGCCCCCAACATCGCCGCTACTATAATAAAGTTATTAACCCCTAAACCTAAGTCTAACCCTAACCCTAACAACCCCCTAAGTTAAATATAATTTAATTAAAATGAAATAAAATTACTATCATGAAATAAATTTTTCTAACTAGGTACAATAGCTATTAAATAGTTAAAAACTATTTAATAGCTACCTAGTTAAAATAATTACAAAATTACCAGTAAAATAAATCCTAACCTAAGTTACAAATACACCTAACACTATACTATCAATAAATTAATTAAATAAATTACCTACAATTAGCTAAAATAAAATACAATTAAATAAACTAAACTATAGTACAAAAAAACAAACACTAAATTACAGAAAATAAAAAAGATTACAAGAAGTTTAAATTAATTACACCTAATCTAAGCCCCCTAATAAAATAAAAAAGCCCCCCAAAACAATAAAATACCCTACCCTATCCTAAATTACAAAGTAATCAGCTCTTTTACCAGCCCTTAAAAGGGCTTTTTGCGCGGCATTGCCCCAAAGTAATCAGCTCTTTTACCTGTAAATATAAATACAATACCCCCCCGACATTACAACCTACCACCCACATACCCCTACTCTAAAACCCACCCAAGCCCCCCTTAATAGCTATTGTACCTAGTTAAAATAAATACAAAGTTGCCTGTAAAATAAATATAAATCCTAAAATAGATACAATGTAATTATTAGTTATATTGTAGCTATATTAGGGTTTATTTTATAGGTAAGTATTTATTTTTAAATAGGAAAAATTTATTTAATGATAGTAATTTTATTTTGTTTTAATTAAATTATATTTAACTTAGGGGGGGTTAGGGTTAGACTTAGGTTTAGGGGTTAATAACTTTATTATAGTAGCGGCGACGTTGGGGGCCGGAGATTAGGGGTTAATAATTGTAGGTAGGTTGCGGCGACGTTGGGGGGGGGCAGATTAGGGGGTAATAAATATAATGTAGGTGTCGGCGATGTTAGGGGCAGCAGATTAGGGGTTCATAGGGATAATGTAGGTGGCGGCGGTGTCCAGAGCAGCAGATTAGGGGTTAATAACATTATGCAGGTGTCAGCGATAGCGGGGGCGGCAGATTAGGGATTAATAAGTGTAAGGTTAGGGGTGTTTAGACTCAGGGTTCATGTTAGGGTGTTAGGTGTAAACTTAGAGAGTGTTTCCCCGTAGGAAACAATGGGGCTGCGTTAGGAGCTGAATGCTGCTTTTTTGCAGGTGTTAGGTTTTTTTCAGCCAACTCAGCCCCATGTTTCCTATGGGGAAATCGTGCATGAGCACGTTTTTCCAGCTTACCGCTACTGTACGCAACGCTGGTATTGAGGGTTGAAGTGGGGCTAAATTATGCTCAACGCTCACTTTTCTGAGCCTAACGCAGCCATTCAGACAACTCATAATACCAGCGTAGTCTTAATTGTGCGCTGGAAAAAAAGGAGCTTTAGCACCGCAGGTCTTTATCGACAAAACTCTAAATCTAGGCGAGTGTGCTTTCTGACAGATCAGAAGAAACAGGGTAAAACCAATTATAATTGCACATACACTTAAAATAACAACAAATTCAGTTGTTTGCATATGTACACATTAGGACTTGGTGTCTGCCACAATGAAACATATTCTGGCTTCTACCCTCATTTATACACTCTGTTAGATCAAGAACAAATAAGGTGACTCAGATAACAATTGCTCAGGCACAGAATAACAACAAACATTATTATTTAGATATTTGCACATACATATATTAGTATTTGGTATTAGCCACAACAAAACATGCTTTGGCTCTTAACCATACTCACATGCAGAATATATTTTTACATATTTACTTGATATTTTATTTATACAAATATGGGGATTGAGACCTCATTTGCACATGCATATGGAACAACAAAAATTAGGTTGACCCGGATAGGATTTAAATATGCATAGATTGGTAATTGGGTGCACACCATAATCAAACTTGTAATGGCGATTTGCCATAATTATATGCAGTAAATATTATAATATTCTCACTCGTCTTGTTTAATACCATCATACATATATGTTTTTTACCTCACGGATGCTGATCACTTTTTGGCACCATGTGCAAACAAAAACAAAACAATTACACATCTATGTTCTCACACCATATAATCACCAAAATCACACCGTACTACAGTTGGGTATACAATCCAGACTGATCAACTCCTCAAATAGACACATAACTTTCCAGTTTTACAAATACTTAAGATCAAGGGCTTCTAGTCAATATGGCCAAGAAAAAGAAAACAAACGATGGCACTACTCAGGGTGTTGCCCTTTTAAGTTTAAATATTATTAAGCCTACCTAGGAGGCTAAAAGTATGCAGGTGAATATCTAATAGGGCGTGGTACTGTACACTTAACAGAATTAATGCACAGAAAAAAATTCAGTCCAGGACTGAAAAGGAGTGTACATATATAGCACTCAACAACCGTTTGTACTAAATTATAGTTAACGGTACTAGCCTTAACAAATGGAAGTGATATAAATGTCTGGTTCCAATGTGTAAAACTTAACCTGTATTACTATAAATTTAAAAACAATGTAACGCTTACAAAACCCAAAATGTTAAAAACACAGTCACGGTATCAGGGTGTGTGGGCAAACAACACAGGTATGGTAACTTCCCCTGATAAATTGGAGCACCAATCGGGATGTAGTTACTAGAACAGACTAAATAATTACTTAGAAATTTATATAGTCTCCTAAATGGTGTGATGGTATTGAACAGTATAATCAGAAGAATAACTGCAGTATTCAAATCTCCTATAAGGTGGAGACAGTATAGGGGGTTATAAAGTGACAAGATAATATATCACTTGTCCATGTATCTAGTTGATGTTCTAAATTATGTGATTCCACCTTGTATTTCACAATAATTTTTTGATCAGCTGTATTTATGATATATGGGCCTCAGTTATTATCTGATTAATCAGCCAAAGAGTAGCCCTGTAGCACTATGAAAGGGGAGGTTAGCAGCGCCGTTAGAAGTAGATGTATAACTGCCTGGAAAAATGATCAGTATGCTTCACATGTGTATTTGTGGAGTTTTTATTTTTGACACAATCTTAACCGTAGGTACACAGTCAGTTAACTTATATAGGTTTCTTTATTTATTTTAATACTGGAAAACATATACCATAGATATGGTATAGAGATTGCCAATAGTTTCACTTATATCCCATTGAGTAAAGTTTACCAGCGTTATCAGTTTATCAAGTTAAATATTAAAGTAATGAACGGTTATTACCTGTCATTGGCTAAGATATGCTAATACCCATATAGCTGTACATTAAATGCTGATACTGGTTTCAACATGGTTTTCCCATATAGGAGTAGTAATCAAAATATTACTCTAAGCCAAATTGATTTATGTGGCTGAGATTCTAAAATAGTTGCTGTACTGTAGTAAAAGATTTTATGGCTGACTTAATATAACGCCATCCACAATATGCATTATTAATATGTGCTACTTTGGAGAACCATATAAATACTCTAGATATAGTATCCCTATATTGTCCATCTACTAAGTAAATTATTGTGATGGTGAGCGATTGTCACCTTACGTTTAGTACAATGCGATGTCTACAATATAGGCGTGTATTAATGCTAGTATTTGCTCAAGTACTATTTTTCTATATAGAAGTTATAGTCAAAATATTGCCCTGTGCTGTATTTATTCCTCAACTAATGGTGCTAGTCTAATCACCATATCGAAATGAAAAAGTTATTATGGCTGTCTTAATATACAGCCATCCACCATATAACTTAATAATGAATTATTTTAGAGAACCATTTTGTTAGATTAAATATAAATAGCCCAACAACCGTTACTGCTAATTAAAAACAACACTGTTAACACAACCGGAGCGAGACACTAAGTCCCCGCTCCCCCTAACATGTTTCGCCGGAGGCTTTTTCAAAGGTGGGGCGGCCGGCTGAAATCCAGACTTTTATAGGCCGAAAAAGAATTACGTCACGCTGGCTTCCCGTTGGTGATAGGTCAGGAATAAGGCGCTGTCTATTGGTCCGGAGAAGGGGCGAGGCTGACCAATTACAAGCGGGTTTGGGCGATGCTCTCAGTGGTTGCCTAGACAACCCATCGGGTTGTATACAATCTCAAGTAAAATAAGAAGCTAATAGTAAAATTTCGACCCTTGAGTCAACAATATAGGAATCTGTTAACCAGGATGGATCATTCTGATCTTGAAATCATGCTATAAAAAGCAATAATAATTGTTCTGTTCATTTAAACCCTTAGGGTGAACACAGTCCAATAAGTAAATCCACCTGCATTCTGATCTCAATAGAGCTTGCTCTAAATTTCCTCCACGAATGCCTAGAGATATTTTTTCAATTCCTTGACATTTCAGTCCTTGAGGTTTGGATTGGTGGTATTGCAAGAAGTGAGATGCCACAGAAGTTATTGTTTTGCCATCTTCTAGATCTTTGCTTGCATTTTTAATATTGCGTATATGTTCTTGCACTCTCGTGTGTAATTTATGGCTCGTCATGCCTACGTAGATTTTTTTGCAAGAACAATAAAGCGCATATATTATGCTTTGGGTAGTACAGCTAATGTAGTGCTGCATTCAATGTATTTTCCCGAATCTATCTTGAATTATGTTCGTATTTTTTATGTGCTTACAAGTAGAGCATGTTCCACAAGGGAATCACCCGGGTACGACGGCTGTCTTCATTTTATGTACCTGAAAGTGACTAGCAGATACTCGATTTTTAATGTTTTTTTGTTCTTCTGTAGCCTATTTTTACTGAATCACCAATATTTGGTTTTAGATACTGGTCCAATTGAAGGATGGACCAGTGTTTGTTTATAATTTCAGTAATCAGATGTACGGAGGGATTATATGTTAATATCAATCTCATTTGTGTGTCTCTGTCCTTGTGAGTCTTTTTTTGGAGTAAGTTGTTCCGATCTGTATTAAGAACCCTGGATCTGGCTTTTTTAATTTCACGCTTACTTTACCCTCTATCCAATAGTCTTTTCTCCAATTATTTTGCTTGTGATTTGAATAACGTTAAATCACTGCAGTTTCTTCTAATCCGGAGAAATTCTCCAACTGGTAAAGATTTGGTAGTACCAGGTGCATGTCCGCTTGTTTTGTATAATAGACTATTGGTAGCTGTGGGTTTTCTGAATAGGTCAGTGTGGATTTTGCCATCTTCATCTTTGAGTATCAGTAAGTCTAGAAACTCTATCTTGGATTGACTCATATTATATGTGAGCTTGATGTTAAGAGAATTATCATTCAATTTGCATAAAAATCTTTCCAATTCTTCTCTGGTTCCCTCCCATAGGAATAAGATATCGTCTATATAACGAATCCAGAGAGGTATCTGGTTCGTATCTTCAGTCAGAGAGTCAGTGAATACATATTTGCGCTCCCACCAGCCAAGGAAGAGATTCGCGTATGTTGGTGCACACGCTGTGCCCATGGCCGTGCCTTGTGTTTGTAATTAAAACTCGTTGGCAAAGGTGAAAAAATTGTATTTTAATACAAATTCTAACATTTTTAGAATAAATAGATCATGTGAGGGATCTTCTTTGGAGCCCTTTTCTAAAAAAGATTGAACTGCCTGGAGGCCTCTGTCGTGCGCAATAGATGTATAAAGAGCCTCAACGTCTGCGGTAGCTAGCCAGGTTTCCTTCTTTACAGATATATTGTCTAATCGATGTAACACCTCCATTGTGTCCTTTACAAAGGAGGGTAGGGCTTCAACGAAATCCCTGAGTCTGTAGTCGATGTTCTGGCTGGCGTGTTCCGAGAGGCACTCATTACCGGAAACAATGGGTCTTCCCGGTGGGTTTTCAAGATCTTTATGGACTTTAGAAATGAGGTAAAAGGTGGCAACCTTGGGTTCCTTAACTGTTAGGAATTTCTTTTCAGCAGCGTTGATAATGCCCTTGTCAAATGCTTCTTTAATAATTTTATTGTACACTTTCTGAAACCCCTCACTGGGGTTGTTAAACAATTTTTGGTAACATTGTTTATTTTTCAGTTGTTTATATACCTGTTTTGTGTACATCTCTTTGGGCCAAATAACAATGTTGCCACCCTTATCTGCTTCCCTAATTATCACATCATCCCATTCTTGTATTTTTTTGAGTGCTGATTTTTCTTCCTGACTTAGATTACTGGTTGGTGTGGGAGCTTGAAGCTGAGTAATTTCCTGACAAACTAACTGGTTAAATATATCAAGTTGTGGAGAGCTGTTATATTTGGGAACAAAGAAAGATTTGTTTTTCAAATTGTTTCTCCAATTGTCAGATCCTGAATTACTTTCTTCAATTAAACTTTCCATGTCACTTCTAGTCAATATGTTTAGCGATTTTTAGTTAACATGTTTAGCGATGTTTTTAAGAGGTCACAATACGTTTAAACATATAGACAAGATGTGTGTACATATATACATATACATGTTGGTTTACACGCACTACATTCCTTCTGTTTAATTCTTAGTTTTATATTTCAAGAGTATACTGAGGTTTATTAGGTACAATTGACAGCACACAGGTGCTTTTGGTTTACAAGGGCATTAAGCTTTTGATACAAACAATGTTACTATTGGTCCTTTGTGTTTTTCTGACAACTTCTGTTTTTTAATGAACACCTGTATTTAATGTTACCAATTTTGAATGCCTTTATCCAAATTGTATTGCCTGAAGAAACTACCAGTTTACAGTCGAGAAGCGCGTAGCAGTGTTTTGGAATAAAAGCTTGTCATTTTTTATATTATCGGAAGTTGTCATTTGCCTTTTAACTGCACAGAAAGTTAACCGCTAACACTAACCCAACGTTCAGGAACAAGGGTTCCCCGAACACAGCATCAAGCATTCCGGTGTCAAAGACACAGCGGAGCAGCGAACCACCCAGTGTGCTAACCATTGTAAGAGTTAGTCTGCAAGCTGGCACCGGTCAAGGTACGGTGCATTTTAATCCGGTAAGCCTTTTCAATTTGTACTCTGCAGTCTTACCAAGACTGATTCACACTATGAGGCGCCCTCTTCTTTTTGTCTAAATATTAATTGTTATCATTCAATATTAACAAATATCCGATTTGAACCTCGTAATACACCCAATTGGAAATATATTTGAAGTCTTTATAAATGATACTCATCACACTACTATATCCAAATGCATTCTGAATCACGCATGTGCAATTCCGCTTTGAATCATTGCTCAATAATCAGGAAAGATAGAATTGCGCACACACGTGAACATGTGTTTGCTGTAACAGTGGCATCGCTTTAGACATGTTGGTCATATCACGGATGCGCAATTCCGCTTTGAATCATTGTGCCATGATCCCGAAAGATAGAATTGCACACACATGTGAACATGTGTTTGCTGTAACAGTGGCATCACTTTAGACATGTTGGTCAAATCACGGATGCGCAATTCAGCTTTGAATCATTGCACAATGATCACGAAAGATAGTGGCATTGCTTTAGGCATGTTGGTCAAATGTATACGTTAATTAGTATATATGGGAAGAATACAGTATCCTTATTTACAATCTTCTACATTATAAAAGCTATACTAGCAAGATCAAAATAAAAAATGAACTATCTCTATCAATTGATGACAATGCAAGAAGACACAAAATTAATTAAAACTACAGTCAACAACATAAAAGATTGAAAATAAGAATACAGGATCTCTTTATATAGACATTAATTGAGGAAACAATGAACTCACGTGAATACAAATTGATTTTTACTTTGTCAATTAGAATTTAAAAATCAGATTGTTTGTGTCCATGGCCTGATTTATATTAATGATATCCAATCCTCATTGAATATTTTACAGATATGGATGTTGGTGCTGGAAACTCAAGCCAGGGTTCGTCACAGCATGGCATGTCTCATTTTAATTTACCTTTGTCTTACAAACCTGGACATAACATTACATAATAAATTCACATTGATCCATATTTATATGTATACTCTAATTCTCTTTTCTAGTTATTTTAAAATAAGAATCACGAATCAAAGTTGGGATTACATTGTAATACAAATCTCAAATTCTGAGTATTTGAAGATATCCCTTCTATTCTTGGGGCCCCATTACATATGCGGCGTTGCCCGCAAAAGCTGGTGACGCAGTTTTTTGCGCGATTTTGGTATCCTATATACAGCCTAGCATACAAGTTACGCGCGTATATTTCACCCGTCGGACATAAGGATTTACGCGCGCAGAATTCAGAAAATCTACTCCATTTTCATCTTGCCACAAATTGCAGGCGCAGCAACCCTTGCACGGACTAAAAAAAGCACCGTAACTCCCTAAAATTCCTGCAAAAATCAACTAACACCTAATGCATGCGCAATGTCTATCTGCCTGTCAACCGCAATCCCCCACCGCAATAACTAATAAAGTGTATTAACCCCTAAACCGCCATAACCCACAACGCAATAAACCTATTCTAGTATTAACCCCTAAACCGCCATAGCCCACAACACAATAAACCTATTCTAGTATTAACCCCTAAACCGCCATAGCCCACATAGCCTATTAAATCTAATAACCCCTAATCTGCCGCCGCCAACGTCGCCGCCACTATAATAAAGTTATTAACCCCTAAAACAAAGTCTAAGCCTAACACCCCCCTAACTTCATTATTATTTTAAATAAATCTAAATAATATTACTATTATTAACTAAAGTATTCCTATTTAAACTAAATACTTACCTGTAAAATAAACCCTAAGATAGCTACAATATAATTAATAATTACATTGTAGCTATTTTAGGATTTATTTTCTATTTTACAGACAACTTTGTATTTATTTTAACTAGGTACAATAGCTATTAAATAGTTAATAACTATTTAATAGCTACCTAGTTAAAATAATTACAAATTTACCTGTAAAATAAAACCTAACCTAAGTTACAATTACACCTAACACTACACTATCATTAAATTAATTAAATAAATTAACTACAATTACCTAAAATTAAATACAATTAAATAAAATAAACTATAGTACAAAAAAACAAACACTAAATTGCAGAAAATAAAAAAAAATACAAGAAGTTTAAACTAATTACACCTAATCTAAGCCCCCTAATAAAATAAAAAAGCCCCCCAAAATAATAAAATTCCCTACCCTATACTAAATTACAAATAGCCCTTAAAAGGGCTTTTTGCGGGGCATTGCCCCAAAGTAATCAGCTTTTTTACCTGTAGAAAAAGAAATACAACCCCCCCAACATTAAATCCCACCACCCACACACTCAACCTTACTCTAAAACCCACCCAATCCCCCCTTAAAAAAACCTAACACTACCCCATTGAAGATCACCTGACCTTGAGCCATCTTCACCCAGCCGGGCAGAAGTCTTCATCCGATCCGGGCACAAGTGGTCCTCCAGCCGGGCAGAAGTCTTCATCCGATCCAGGCAGAAGAGGTCCTCCATCCAGCCAGAAGTCTTCATCCAAGCGGCATCTTCTATCTTCTTCCATCCAACGAGGAGCGGCTCCATCTTGAAGACATCCGGCGCGGAGCATCCTTCCTGGCCGACGGACTAACAACAAATGAAGGTTCCTTTAAATGACGTCATTCAAGATGGCGTCCCTTGAATTCCGATTGGCTGATAGGATTCTATCAGCCAATCGGAATTAAGGTAGGAAAAATCCTATTGGCTGACCCAATCAGCCAATAGGATTGAGCTTGCATTCTATTGGCTGTTCCAATCAGCCAATAGAATGCAAACTCAATCCTATTGGCTGATTGGATCAGCCAATCAGATTGAACTTCAATCCGATTGGCTGATTGCATCAGCCAATAGGATTTTTCCTTCCTTAATTCCGATTGGCTGATAGAATCCTATCAGCCAATCGGAATTCAAGGGACGCCATCTTGGATGACGTCATTTAAAGGAACCTTCATTCGTCGTTAGTCCATCGGCCAGGAAGGATGCTCCGTGCCAGATGTCTTCAAGATGGAGCCGCTTAACTCTCATGAGATTTAATTGTAAACTTCCTTAAGCTGAATAGGGAAATAAGATGAGTGGGCACGTAAGCTCGCTCCTTCCGCTATCCCGGGACAGACATACTAATTTTCTGCTTAGAAGTCCTTTACAATGGGATGTGGCTACTGAGAAACTTTTGAGGTAAAATATCTTTCTTTTTTACATAGAGATGTTCAGGTGATATTTTCTAGTCAGCTTTTTACAGCTATACTGCATCACTTTCAATTGTTTAAACATTTGGGTATTATGGCCCTTTAAGTTTTCAAGATGAACACAATTAGGGATGGGCAAATGTTTTGCTACATTCAAAAAATTAAACAAATTTTAACAAATTTGTTCATTTAAATTTGGAATGTTTGTACAACTTTTTTTATTTTCTTTTTTTAAAATATTTTTATTGAGCTTCATAGTACAAATGACAAGATTACACAAAAATATACATTTAGTAAAGATACAAACATTCTACAAAAAAACATGTTTGCGTTTTGTATTAGAGTGTCCTCATTTTGATCCCTCTTAATTATTGTATGGATCACTCTTGGATCCTTATTATCTTTATATTAAGGATATATAGGGATTATGTTCTTGTTTCACTGTCCATTTTGAAGAAGTCTCTCTGGGGGCCCCCACAAACCCCCATATGAAACATAGATACAGGAATGGTGTGAAATACAGCATGTCTAGGGTGATACCTTGTTCGTAACCATTATAAGAAGTGCATTGTAAAGCTATGTGATACAGGCAGTGTGACAAATCTTATAGAAACCTGTGCTTTGGTGCTATAATTAAAAGTACAATTTAAAGGAAGGCATGTGAAACAGAAATAAGCAAAATAGCAAAATTATGTATGCTAGGCTATAGGTAATTAAATGAACTTGTTTAAAGGTAGCCAGTTGTCTCTCATTCTTTACCAACATCACTGAGATAGAGGGAGCAGTAGTGTCATATTAGAGAAGTTTTCCCAGCCACCGGGCATTATTTGTGAGAAGGGGAGAGTCTTAATGGTGGTTTTATGTTTTCAGTGCAAGGGTTTGCTAGGATGTTTTAGGGTCATTGTAGATCCCATGTCGGCTTCCATTAGTGTCCCTCCCAGGGCGTCTGCAGATGATATGTTACCATGCAAGCAATCATGGACCTCAGGTCGATGTTCCATTTGATCTTGTGTGTCCAGCTGATCTTTGACTGCGGGGAGGAGGTATGCTTGTTTTTGAGTCATGTCCTCTTGGGAATAGTAATGGGTCAAGCATAGGTGTATAAGGTCAAGGAGAAACTCTGTCAGTGGTCCACAATATGTGGAGTCCTTGATAAGGAATTCCTTGGATGCCATGATGTCAATGTGGTGTGGGATGATGGAATATAGGCTGCTTACATCAAGAGTAACAAAAATGCTATCTTGGTTAATGTTATGGATATTACTTATTTATAACTTAATAAGGGGGTACCAGGGGTTCACTTATGTGCTGCTGTCATGTATAATTTATGCACTCTCCCAGCTTGGAGTAAAACATTTAGCAATTCACTGTGCCCATATTCACACTCATGGGATAACTATGAATATTCACTGAACATGTGACACATCTGTTAATACAATGGGCCAATGTTGTTTATTTAGCAGGACGTAGTACCTTTTGTCTCCTAGGATAGATTCTTTACTTCATGTATTGTTTTTTACTTTATGTACTATTACCTTAATACACTGATATATTTTTTCATACACATAGGGGTATAGGACTCTACAGTATATTATTAGACCCTTTGTATCATAGGATTGAGCAGACAAAATCAGAGGTAACACGTATGGTGCTGTGTTTGGTAGAATTGCGTTTTTTATCCTGTAAACCTGTCTTTTTCTTGTCATAATTGATATAATATCAGCTGTTTGCATTCTTTACCGCTGTATACAGATTATTATACTGACATTGATATAACATACAGCTATATGCCTGTGTATAGATCATGGTATTTCCATTTTTTTGTTTCACTTTAGTTTTTTCCCTTGTGGTTGTAACCCCATCCGCATGCGTCACTTAGTGGTATTAATTTTATTTTGTTTTTATTATGTATCTTTCTATTAGAAAAAGTCTTGACAAAGGTCCGTGTGAGGCCCGAAACGTTGACTGATCCACATTATTGTTACTTGAATAAAGCTAATACTTATTAAGCCCTGTGCGTGCCTCTTCTTTCCTTGAAGTTTCTACCTATCTACCATAGAGAGCACCCAGGCAATCTGCTAATACAGTGAGTGCTTGGATCCCAGAACAACATATATACATACAGTAGAATAGAAATATAATAGAAAAAAGTACCTTTCTTATTTCAAGTGGTTGAAAATTGCTCTTGAGTGCAGCACAATACAGAGCTGGGAAATGTAGTGCTTTTAGAGACCTGAAGTAAAGTTTTAACACTTGAATAGATGCATAACAAAACACATAAAAATGTATTGAAATAAAGTATTTCACTTATATTTATACATATTCTATTTTAAATCAAGGTTTCTTATAAAAAAATGTTTTAACAGTTATTTAAAGGATATGGTCTTTTATCAGGTGCTGGTTTTGGAAAAGCTCAACACTGTAGATATGTATATGTGTGTGTATACATATCTCTATCTATCTATCTATCTATCTATCTATCTATCTATCTATCTATCATCTATCTATCTATCTATCTATCTATCTATCTACTGTATTAGACATATGCATTCATTTTTGGATATCTAAAAATCGGTTATCGTAACGAAAACAAATATTCAAATAAATGCACCAACAAAATAAAATAAAAAAAAAGATATTTATTTGTTTTGTTTAAATACATTTTTAAGGCTTTTATGTGAGGTACTAACTACCCCTAAAGGATATATATTTCTTTTTCAGCTTCTTCTTTTGGACCATAGAGACATTTCATCATATACCTACCCATAGATGCATCCATAGGACATCATTACATTATCTGGATTTGACATTATTTGGACTTGGCATTTTAGACGTCATTTTGAGACATAACAATAACACTTTTATTCCCCTTATTAGTTTAATCTATCAGGTTTAACTTACCATATCTTGTAAGGGATCTCACTCTTAATATATATTTTAACCAATATTTAATTTTTATTTTTTATTTTTCCTTTTATAGTTGTAACATGGATCCATGATATCATATTTGTTATTTAATACATGTATATGATTTTAATGTAAGCAATTTTCCTTTGCCTTTTAACACATAGGTGCTCTATGTAATCTTAGTTGTTTTAGCATTTACCTTTAAAGTCAGCTAGGGACCCTTATTTCCAGGGAGCTATAAGGAACATACACACGTCAAGAGCTGTGAGACACACTTTAAATTATATGAATGTACATTTATTTATATTTGCAGTGCTTATAATTCAATTAAAAAAAACATAGTTTAAAAGTAAGTGAAGAACTCCACTATTTGACTTTTGGCTTAGCGTACCTTCGGCTTAGCACTTGAGTAATAGCTGGCTGAGTATTTCAGTGCACCTCCATAGAAATGTACTATGTGTGCGATTTATCGTTTCCATGCGATCAGACATGCAGATGTTACAGCACCCTACACTTGTAATCTGGGCCTGAAAATGTAAATGGAACAAGCAGAGTTCTGGACCTTGATTAAAGGGACATGAAACCCAAATATTTTCTTTCATGATTCTAAAAGAGAATGCTATTTTAAGCAACTTTCCGATTTATTATTATCAGGTATTTGCAGAGCGCCAACAGATTCCGCAGCGCTATAAACATAGGCAGTATACAAGATAACATTTACAGGGAGCAAAAGGGTAGAGGGCCCTGCCGAGAGTTGCACTGTTGTAGTCGGCTCTTATGAATGTAAACTACCAACTGCTGGGTTTATAGGATTACATGCTAAGGGGTTCAAGGGGATAACAGTGGAGATAGGAAGGTTAGTGTAGGTTGCATGCATCCCTGAATAGTAGAGTCTTTAGGGAGCGCTTGAAGCTTTCACAACCAGGGGAGAGTTTTTTTGGAGCGAGGCAGAGAGTTCCATAAGATGGGAGCCAGTCTGGAGTAGTCTTGTAAACGGGAATGTGAGGAGGTTACAAGAGTGGAAGAGAGTAGGAGATCATGAGCGGAGTTAAAGGGATAGGAGGGAGAGTATCTGGAGACAACGTCTGAGATGTATGGGGGAACAGTGCAGTTGAGAGCTTTGTATGTCAGAGTAAGAATTTTGTGTTTAATCCTGGAGGCAAGAGGAAGCCAGTGAAGGGATTGGCAGAGAGGTGCAGCAGATGAAAAGCAGGGGTCAACTCCAGTGGGAGTTCCTGCACTATTTCTACAGATAGAACTAAGTTCCCCTGGACAAAGAACAGAAACACTTCAGCAAACACCGCTGCTGCTGGTGGCAGGAGCACAGTCTGGTTAGAGGGATATTGAGACCCTCTAGTAATGGGCGGTGACACTTCCTACAATACACCAAATGCAAGCCGGTCAGTGGTCCTACTGTGTGGTCACTCCGCACTGTGTGGAACCCATGGTGCTTACATTTCTGTAATGTTTGCTCTGGGGTTATTTAGCTCCCCTCAGCAGAGTGGGTGAGACTCTGTGAAAGAGGAGTCATCTCAGGCCCAAAGTCAACCATTTAACCTTTCAATGGATTTAATTTTCTTTCATTAACCAAAGTGTATAGATTTACATATAAATACAGTGTCTGGTTAAGTGTGTGTATAAAACAATATTAATTAGGTGCGGGGTGAAATTCTTGGTGAGTTCCCATACTTTTTTTTGTAGGACTTCACCCCTGATGAAAAGCAACATGTAAGTAGGATGAGCCTGGCAGAGACATTCATTATGGATTGTAAAGGAGTTAAGAGGCAGCTAGGGAGACCAGAGAGGATGGAATTGCTGTAGTCGAGGCGGGAAAGGATGAGAGAATTTATTTAAAATCTTTGTTGTGTCTTGTGTAAGGAAATGTCTAATTTTAGAGATGTTTTTGAGGTGGAAGCGGCAGGCTTTAGCCAAGGACTGAATGTGAGGAGTGAAAGAAAGATCTGAGTCAAATGTGACCCCAAGACATCAGGCATGTGGTGTAGGGGTAATGATGGAGTTATCAACAGTTATAGAGAAATGGGGGGTGGACATATTTCTATTATTGTATTTGCTTCCGTCTCTTGTTATCCTTTGCTGAAAGTTTAATCTAGGTAAGCTCAGGAGCAGCAAAGAACCTAGGTTCTAGTGCTGATTGGTGGTTGCATATATATATATATACCAATTTTCATTGGCTCACCCATGTGTTCTGTTAGAAACCAGTAGTGCATTGCTGTTCCATCAACAAATGGTACCAAAAGAATAAAGCCAATTTGATTATAGAAGTAAACTGGAAAGAAACATACATTTTAGTTTACATTGGAGCCCTCTGCACACAAGTAGATAAAAAACCATAACATAACGGAATATGTTCTATGAATGTTTTAATTAGATATTCCTATATATATCTGTATATATCTAAACCTATATGTAATCATCTATATATAGGTATAGATATATATGTTACAAAAAAACATTATGTATATATATATATTTATGAATAAATAGAACATATTCTTCTATGTGAAGAACATTGGAATGTGAAATATTTATATTTTCATGTCGGGTTAGTGCTGATGAGAAAATGCAATCAGGTTTGTGCATGAATAATGGTATTTTTTTTTAAAAAATTTTCCACTAGTCTATAGGGGAATGCATTTGGGATATTCAAAGTTAGACTTTTTACTTTCAACTTGTAATACGCCCGCAAACCGTTGCACGCAAAAAGTCGAAGTTTAGCGGGGTTACCGCACCACTTGTAATCTAGCCCAATGCAGTGTTTTGTATTTGAAGGAGAGACACCTACATTACAATATAATAATATATGCATGATTTCTCTCCATGCTGGCGAGCTTTTGAATATCAGGCCCAGGATAAGGTTCCCCTGCAATGGAATTATGAGGTATAACTCATATAATGTAATATAGTGGAGAGTTTTTCTATGCTAACAAATATATTCCAAAGCATGGATGAAGTTTAAAAAATAATGGTTTATTGGGCACAAATTTGAAAACAAATTACAAGGTCAGACAGCACAACAATAGGCTAACTGGTGTATGAAGAATACAACGTTTATACACTATACTATACACTGTAATAAATTGTAAAAAGTTACAATACAGGTACAAATCCCCAAATCCGAAATTCCAAAACCCAAACTTATTCTAAAATCCAAACTTTTTAATTCATATATTTTTTTTAAATAAAAAGATCAATAATATAATAGTCTATATTTATTTATAAACAACAAATATTACCTTTCTGATTACATTAGTGTGCTATTTTTCTGAGGGTACTATGTATACAGAAGTATTAAAAATGATATAAAACTGCCTTTAGCTTACATGTATAAGCTGTATTATGACATGTAAATAAACCCGAAATGACATAATATAGTTGTTTATACTTGGTTCTATCCCCTCTACAAATTTTCTCATTTTAAAGATGCAAGTAATTCAAAACCAAAACTATTCTGAAATCCAAACCTTTGCAAGTCGCAAGCAGTTTGGATAAAGGGTTTTCTGCCTGTACAAAGTTTGAACACATCATGGTTTAAAAAATATTTCATTTAGGTCTACTGCTTAACTCAAGACCTTACAGGACAATGTACTGTAAAATTGTTATTCCCTTAATGTATTTTCAATGATTGTTATACGAGTTTCAGAGTATAAAAAGTATGGGAAATAGCTACTTTAGTTTTTTTGTATATGAAATAGCTATCTTGCTATGTATGCTTTGAAACCCCAACCCATTCAAATGGGCTGAGCCCACAGAGACTATCTTATGTTATCTATATTAGCTTACACAAAACCCAATACTTAGAGAGGTAGTACCATTATTTTCCACCGTTCACTGGGAGATTGCTTTGTTTTAATGTCTTTTGTTTATATAGCTTTGCTGTACCCATTACAGCAGTTCTGAAATTTTCAATATAGGTGGTGGTTTCAGCAGGCAAAAACAGCTACTTAAATCACAAGATAAAGGAGGTATTTGTAAACAACTGTATACACTCTAGCAGGTAAATAGATCATTGTGAACACATTACTTTAATTGGGAATACATGCACTGTCCTTTTAGGAGCAATAAGGATCCCTAATTCCTTCTCCCATTTTTTTATTAATTCACTCTTAAAAGGGACATGAAACTGAAAACTTCTCTTTCATGATACAGAAATAAGCAATGCAATTTTATACAATTTTCTATTTTACTTCTATTATAAATTTGGCTTTGTTCTCTTGTTCTCTTTTCTTGGAAAGCAGTGACGTAATCTCAGGAGCGTGCACGTGTCTGGAACACTGTAAGGCAGCAGTTTTGCAAGAATGTTATGCATTTGCAAGAGCACTAGATGTAGCACTATTTCCTGCCATATAGTGCTCCAGACACCTACCTAGGTATCTCTTTAACAAAGAACACAATGGCAACAAAGTTAATTTGAAAATAAAATTACTTTAAAATTGTACGCTCTGTCTGAGCCCAAAAGAACATTTCTGGGTGTTTTACCATTTTAAGATGCATATATTCTAATTGTAGAGATTTGGGATCCTGGTGAACCCTCTGTCGTTTAAAGAGGCATCTATGAACAAATCATTTTAAAGGAGCAGGAAACCCCAAATTTTTCTTTCATGATTCAGATAGAGGATTCAGTTTTAAACAATATTCCAATTTACTTATATCATCTAATTTGCTTCATTCTTTAGGTACCCTTTGTTAAAAAAATAGCAATACATATGGGAGAGCCAAACACACGAGGCATCTATGTGCAGTCACCAATCAGCAGCTACTAAGCCTTTTTAGATATGCTTTTATACAAAGGAAAATATTATTATTATTATTATTGATATTATTATTATTATGTTCCCGTACTGCTGAGCGACACTGGAGGAAATTTCGGAGTTCAGCTGACTTTCTTCACTACAAATTCATCCTGAACTCCTACTACTCTGCCCTTAATCTCTATAAGCAACAATACTTCTCTAATCTCATCTCTACTCTTTCCTCTAACCCAAAACGTCTGTTCTCCACGTTCAATACTCTTCTCCGCCCACCCCACCTCCTAATACAACCTCTCTCTCAGCTCAAGATTTTGCCAGCCACTTCAAAAACAAAATTGACTCCATCAGAAGTGAAATCAGCTCTCAACATACTACCAATCTCCCACCCCCAAAAAAGCTCACAATCATCAAAAACCCAAATATCCAAAAATGCAGCTCTTTTGCCCCTGTTAACGAGGATGAAGTTTCTGCCCTTATACTGTCCTTCCACCTCACTACCTGTCCCCTTGACCCCATCCACTCACAGCTACTCCCCTCCCACTCTTCTACCCTCACCCCCATACTCACACACATTTTCAACCTCTCCCTTAGCACTGGTATATTTCCCTCATCTCTAAAACATGCACTGGTCACACCTATCCTCAAAAAACCTTCCCTCAATCCAACCTCCCCATTCAACTACCGCCCTATTTTACTACTCCCTCTTGCCTCAAAGCTCCTAGAAAAGCTAGTATACACACATCTATCCCATTTCCTTACACTAAACTCTCTTTAATCTTCACCCACTGCAATCTGGATTTCGTCCCCATCACTCTACAGAGAAAGCAATTGTCAAGGTTAGCAACGACCTACTTACAGCAAAATCCAAAGGCCACTTCTCTCTGCTTATCCTCCTTGACCTGTCTGCAGCCTTTGACACTGTTGACCCCCCTCTTCTGCTCCAAACCCTCCAATCGTTTGGCATCTATGACACAGCTCTTTCATGGTTCTCTTCCTATCTGATTAACCGTACATTTAGTGTAGCCTTCTCCGGAGCATCCTCTGCCCGTTACCACTTTCTGTTGGGGTACCTCAAGGCTCTGTCCTTTGTCCCCTTCTCTTTTCAATCTACACATCATAATTAGGTTCCTTAATAAAGTCCCATGGGTTTAAATATAATTTGTATGCCGATGACACCCAAATCTACTTCTCTTCACCAGACCTACCTCCTTCCTTACTAACCCGTGTCACTAACTGTCTTTCTCATATCTCATCTTGGATGTCCTCTCACTACCTTAAGCTAAATCTCTCCAAAACTGAACTCCTTATTTTTCCCCCTTCTTCCAATGTCTCCACCCCCAAAATTTCTATAACTGTTGATAATTCCATCATTACTCCTACCCCGCATGCCCAATGGCTTGGGGTCACACTTGACTCAGATCTTTCCTTCACTCCTCACATTCAGTCCTTGGCTAAAGCCTGCCGCTTCCACTTTAAAAACATCGCTAAAATTAGACATTTCCTTACACAAGATACAACTAAGATTTTAATCCACTCTCTCATCCTTTCCCGCCTCGACTACTGCAACTCTGTCCTCTCTGGTCTACCTAGCTGCCGCATTGCTCCTTTAAAATCCATTATGAATGCCTCTGCCAGGCTCATCTTCCTTACTCATCGATCTTCATCTGCTGCACCTCTCTGACAATACCTTCACTGGCCACCTCTTGCCTCTAGGATTAAACACAAAATCCTCACTCTGACATACAAAGCTCTCAACTGCACTGCTCCCTCCTACATTTAAAAACTTGTCTCCAGATACTCTCCCTCCCGTCCCCTTCGATCAGCTCAGGATCTCCTCCTCTCCTCCTCTCTTGTAACTTCCTCACATTCCCATCTACAGGACTTCTCCAGACTGGCCCACATCTTGTGGAACTCCCTGCCTTGCTCCACAAGACTCTCCCCTAGTTTTAACAGCTTCAAGCACTCCCTAAAAACTCTACTATTCAGGGATGCTTACAACCAACACTAACCTTTCCTAACTCCATTGCTTTCCCCTTGAACCCCTTAGAATGTAAGCCTATGAGCCCGCCTTAATAAGAGTCGACTACAACAGTGAAACGTTCGGCAGGGCCCTCTACCCACTTGATCCCTGCAAAAGCTATACTGTATATTGACTTTGTTTACAGCGCTGCGGAATCTGTTGGCGCTCTACAAATACCTGATAATAATATTATTATTATTATACTTTATTTATGAAGCGCCATTATATTCTGCAGCGCTGTCCATGGATACAGTTCATTTAAATAAAACAATATAAAACTTGTAATAGACAGGACAAAATTTACAAACACATAGAGGACGAATTGAGGGTCCTATTCCCGTGGGAACTTACAATCTAGAAGGGTAGGAGGTTGAGAAACAGGAGGTGAGGACTGCAAGATTGAGAAAGATGTTAATACAGAGTTAGATGAGTGAAATGTTAGGTAAGTGAAATTAATTTATTATTGAGTTGGGTGGTAGGCTTCTCTGAAGAGAAAAGTCTTCAGAGAGAGTTTAAAGGAAGAAAGATTAGGGCAAAGCCTGATAAAATGAGGGAGAGTGTTCCAGAGGGTAGGTGCTACACGACAGAAGTCCTGCAGTCTAGCATAAGAGGTGGTGATAGTCGCAGATGCAAGGAGCAGGTCATTGTTGGATCTTAGTGGGCGGGCTGGAGTATACTTGTTGATTAGAGAGGAAAGGTAGAGGGGAGCAGTGTTGGTGAGCTCTTTGTATGCAAGGGTGAGAATTTTAAATTTAATTCTGCTGTAAATGGTGGAGCCAATGAAGGGACTCGCAGAGAGGTATGCAAAAAGTAGGAGGGGGCACCCTATAAGGGGATATATCAGATATCCTATAAGGGTAATGCTAAGTAGCCAATTACTGTAAATATACAAGCCTCATAAGAGAAAGATAGTGTAACTATACTAGTCAAAGACTATATAGTCTATATAATAGCAACAGAATATACACCTCCTAAGAGAAAGACAAAATGTGGTAATATATAACACAATGGTGATAGGTGGCACAATGCCTATTTACCTCCTAAGAGAAAGAGAAATAAATGATTGATAACAAACATACAAAATACAATGGTAAATAGGTAGTTCAGTCTCTGATAAACTAAATTCACAATGGTGTGTGAATTATTGAGTCCAATGCACTGTGTAGCAAGCTTGTGAAGGAAGGCAAGTACTCAAAATAATATAATCTCTAATAGTGATGATGGAAAGTCACTGAGATGAGAGACAGGCAGCTATCTGTGGAGATCCAGGCCGGGATCCAAAGCAGCAATCTACAAAGACAAGAAGAAACAGAAGCGCCACATGGCCCAATATTGTCAAATAAATGTATGTATACAAAGTAAACTCACATTTAGGAAAGCACCTCAAGTAGTGCTATAGCGGCAGTCTGGGATTTCTTACAGTCACCATACCAATACCGGAGATTGGTCCCCTGGGTGACTGTAAGAAATCCCAGACTGCCGCTATAGCACTACTTGAGGTGCTTTCCTAAATGTGAGTTTACTTTGTATACATACATTTATTTGTCTTCTGGACCAGACAATATTGGGCCATGTGGCGCTTCTGTTTCTTCTTGTCTTTGTAACTCGCAGAGAGGTGCAGCAGATACAGAGCGACAGGAAAGGTGGGTCCGCCTTTCCCATCAAGAGAATGAAGCCTGTTAGACAATAGAAGCAAATTGGAAAGTTGTTTAAAACTATATGCTCTTTCTAAATCATTAAAGAAAAAAATGTGGGTTTCATGTACCTTTAAATGTATATCTCTATTATGAAATATAGGAATACTTTCTGCAACTACACTGAATTCTGAAAGATATTGGCGGACTAATGGACTTAAGTGTGAATGACATGAGAAAAGCTTCACCAAAACATTGAATGGTGTTTTAAAAAATGATTAGTATGTTACAAAATAACACAACTAATAAAGCTTTATCTGAGGACCAAAACATTATGACGAACATGAAAATTGAAAAGAAATCCATTTGTTTCCAAGACAACCTTCATATGTCTGCATTTTGTGTACTTTTATGCAATTAACAAGCATGTGGAAACGAAAAACAAGCTGAATTCCTTTGGAAGGTCAAAATAAGCAACTCTGTCTGTCTCTAGCTTATGAAAGTGTTTAAATGGGAGAAACATTTTATATTGTACAACTAGTTCCATTTGAAGTGGGTATGTAACATGTTGTCAAGGTTACAGTTCAATTAAATGCTTTTTAGGCTTTTGTGATCATTAATTGATGCCATGAAAGCACATGGATATTTGGTTGCTGAAGTAGAAGCTAAATTCCATGGACTGAAATGCGTATCTTTTTTAATTTGGAAGATGGCTACAACTTCTCAGTCTAAAGTATCAGTTACATAAGCATCTTGTAAATGTGCAAGAATAACTCTTTTTGCATGGAAAATATATTTTTTTTGCTTGTGTAATTTTAAAGCCTATTTAAAAAAAAATAAAAAAAAAATAAAATATATATATATATATATATATATATATATATAAACGTTCAGGACCAGATTACTAGTTGTGCACTATTTAGTGCTTTCACTCACGTAAAAACACCGCCAGAAGTAAACTTCTAAAGAGCATCGATTAGCGTGTACGTATTACAAGTTGAAAGTAAATTGTAAACTTTAGGATTTCGGATATCGCGACCGTGCTTCTTCTCCCCATAGACTTCAATGGAGCATGCAAACTGGGAAAAAAAAACAAACATCCCGTGTGCGATAATTCAACATGCATTAGACCAACTGCGCTAAACCGAAAGTAGTTATGAATATTTTACATTCCAAAGTTTTTCACATAGAAGAATATGTTCTTTTTATTTTTAAATAGATATTTCTATCTATATCTATCTATAGCTTGTAGAATCTCTGGACAAGCCAGAAAAGCCCAGTGTCTATAAGCGCTCTTAGACGTTAAAACTTTTCACTAGTTTATTTTAAACAGGCGAATTTACTCGCTCCTGTCAGATGTTTTTGGGATTGATGTAAAAGAAATGTTGGAATGCTGTCAGAACACTCATACCTCACACTCGCTTCATATTGGGAGCATTTTTGTACATGTGTTTTATATACCTCATAAATGTTGAGGGTTTTAAGTGTGAGTAGGATAGTGTGTGGAATGATATTAGATTTGCTCAATAAATTGTAATACACTATCAGCTGTCCTTTCTGTTTCATGTGCGAGTGCGAGTGTGTCACAAACTACAGCTAAAGAGCCATCTACAGAAAGAAAGTTACTCCTGTTGGAGCTCCCAGGGACAGGAAGAATCAAAATGATTGCTGTTCTGACATCTGATGCAGTGAGGAGTGCTGAGGATACGTTATACTTACCTCATAACGATTGAGGTTAAATCAAGTAAGTAGACAACCAAAAGGGGATATAAAAAGAGAAGAGGATTCACACAAACAAATACGTTTTTAGGCACGGTGTAGAAATACATTTTCTGCCAATGATCAGCGCTTTCCATTTATTGTGTTTTTATATATATATATTTATTTATATATAATGCATTTTTTTAAAGTATATATCTATACCTCCAGCGAGTGCTTTTTCCATGATGATATATATATATAGGTGCAGATATATACATGTATATATATATATATATATATATATATATATATATTTTATATATATATATATATATATATTTATATATATATAGGAATATCTATTTAAAAATACATAGAATATTTTCCACTATGTGGAGAACATTGGAATATAAAATATTTAAAATACATACACAGTAAAACACATTATTAAATATTAAAAATTATTTTTCTTGTTTTCAGGTATTTGAGTAGAATAGGGCTCCAAAGTATTTATACATATGTATATATGTGTATATATCTGTTTATATGTGCATATATGTATGTACTGTATATTCACATATAAACATAAATACACATACAGACATGTATATATACTGTATGTATATATATTATATAGCCCTTTCCAGTAAAATACCTTATCATATACCATATACCTTTTAACCTTTTTTAATATTTATATGAATCATTTGTATTAGATAGTGTAGTGTATATATGAGTGTACAACTTTATTTTAATGTATTTATATTGTGTTTGGTGCAACTTTTAATTTAGCTTTAACCCTTTAAGCAAGGACGTCAGTCTCACTAACCTAACAAGCACATTTACTTTCAACTTGTAATATGAGCGCAAGTTACTGGGGGATCAATATTTCATTGTAGCACCACTTATAATCTAGCCCTTATTCAGGATATTCAAGATAACAGATCATTGAAAGAAGGGTTTGCTGTTTTTATTTCTTCTTATATTTTAAAGGGCTAGTAAACCTAGCAAATAATCGGCTAGATTACGAGTTTTCGTCTGTAATGGTGTGCGGTGCTAACGAGCCTTTTTTTCTCACCGCTCACTTAAGACAACGCTGGTATTACGAGTTTTCTGCAAGCCGGTGTTAGCCTCAGAAAAGTGAGCGTTGAGCAAAATTTAGCTCCACATATCACCTCGATACCAGCATTGCTTAAGTCAGCGGTGAGCTGGCTGAACGTGCTCGTGCACGATTTCCCCATAGGAAACAATGGGGCTGAGCTGGCTGAAATAAAACCTAACACCTGCAAAAAAGCAGCGTTCAGCTCCTAACGCAGCCCCATTGTTTCCTATGGGGAAATAAAAGTTATGTCTACATCTAACACCCTAACATGAACCCCGAGTCTAAACACCCCTAATATTACACTTATTAACCCCTAATCTGCCGCCCCCGACATCGTCGCCACCTTCATTATAACTACAATTAATTACAATAAAATAAAATAAACTAAATTACAAAAAAACAAACACTAAATTACAGAATAAAAAAGAAATTACACACTTTTTAAACTAATTACACCTAATCTAATCCCCCTAATAAAATAAAAAAGCCCCCTAAAATAAAAAAAATTCCCTACCCTATATTAAATTACAAATAGCCATTAAAAGGGCTTTTTGCAGGGCATTGCCCCAAAGTAATCAGCTCTTTTACCTGTAAAAAAATACAATACCCCACCAACATTAAAACCCACCACCCACACACCCCAACCCTACTCTAAAACCCAACCAATCCCCCCTTAATAAAACCTAACACTATCCCCTTAAAGATCACCCTACCTTGAGACGTCTTCACCCAGCCGGGCACAAGTGTACCTCCAGAGGGGCAGAAATCTTCATCCGATCCGGCCAGAAGAGGACATCCAGACCGGCAGAAGTCTTCATCCAGGCGGCATCTTCTATCTTCTTCCATCCGGAGTGGAGCGGGTCTATCTTGAAGACATCCGTCGCGGTGCATCCTCTTCCATCCGACGGTGACTGAAGAATGAAGGTTTCTTTAAGTGACGTCATCCAAGATGGCGTCCCTTCAATTCCGATTGGCTGATAGAATCCTATCAGCCAATCAGAATTAAGGTAGGAAAAATCCTATTTGCATCAGCCAATAGGATTTTTCCTACCTTAATTCCGATTGGCTGATAGGATTCTATCAGCCAATCGGAATTGAAGGGAATTCCTACCTTAATGGCTGGATTGGATGAAGACTTCTGCCCCACTGGAAGTCCACTTGTGCCCGGCTGGGTGAAGACCTCTCAAGGTAGGGTGATCTTCAAGGGGGTAGTGTTAGTTTTTTTTTAGGGGGGGATTGGGTGGGTTTTAGAGTGGGGTTGGGTGTGTGGGTGGTGGGTTTTAATGTTGGGGGGGGTATTGTATTTTTTTTTTACAGGTAAAAGAGCTGATTACTTTGGGAAAATGCCCCCCAAAAAGCCCTTTTAAGGGTTATTTGTAATTTAGTATAGGGTAGGGATTTTTATTATTTTGGGGGGCTTTTTTATTTTATTAGGTGGATTAGAGTAGGTGTAATTATCTTAAAAAATTGGAATTATTTTTTTATTTTCTGTAATTTAGTGTTGTTTTTTTTGTACTTTAGTTTATTTAATTTAATTGTAGTTAATTGTAGTTAGTTTATGTAATTATTTAATGATAGTGTAGTGTTAGGTGTAATTGTAATTTAGATTAGGATTTATTTTACAGGTAAATTTGTACTTATTTTAACTAGGTAGCTATTAAATAGTTAATAACTATTTAATAACTATTTTCCCTAATTAAAATAAATACAAAGTTGCCTGTAAAATAAATTTAAATCCTAAGCTAGCTACAATGTAACTATTAGTTATATTGTAGCTATCTTAGGGTTTATAGTATCGGTAAGTATTTAGTTTTAAATAGGATTAATTTATTTAATTGTAGTAATTTTATTTAAATTATATTTAAGTTAGGGGGGTTAGACTTAGGGTTAGACTTAGAATCCTATCAGCCAATCGGAATTCGAGGTACGTCATCTTGGATGACGTCACTTAAAGGAACTGTCATTCGTCGTCTAGTCATCGGGGATGGAGGATGTTCCGTGCCGGAGGTCTTGAAGATTGAGCCGCTCCTCGTCGGATGGATGAAGATAGAAGATGCCGCTTGGATGAAGATGTCTGCCGGTCCGGATGTCCTCTTCTGCCCGGATAGGTTGAAGACTTCTGCTGCTCCGGATGTCCTCTTTTGGTCCATCGGTGCCCGGCTGGGTGAACACGGCTCAAGGTAGGGAGATCTTCAGGGGGGTAGTGTTAGGTTTATTTAAGGGGGGTTTGGGTTAGAGTAGGGGTATGTGGGTGGTGGATTTTAATGTTGGGGGGGGTTTATTTTTTATTACAGGCAAAAGAGCTGTTGACTTTGGGGCATGCCCCGCAAAAAGCCCTTTTAAGGGCTGGTAAAAGAGCTGGTTACTTTTTAATTTAGAATAGGGTAGGGACCTTTATTATTTTGGGGGGCTTTTTGATTTTATTAGGGGGCTTAGAGTAGGTGTAATTAGTTTAAAATTCTTGTAATATTTTTTTTTTTTGTAATTTAGCGTTTGTTTGTTTTTGCAATTGAGTTTAGTGTATTTAATTGTATGTAATTGTAGGTAATTTATTTAATTAATTTATTGATAGTGTAGTGTTAGGTTTAATTGTAACTTAGGTTAGGATTTATTTTACAGGTAATTTTGTAATTATTTTAACTAGGTAGCTATTAAATAGTAAATATCTATTTAATAGCTATTGTACCTAGTTAAAATAAATACAAAGTTGCCTGTAAAATAAATATAAATCCTAAAATAGCTACAATATAATTATTCGTTATATTGTAGCTAGTTTAGGGTTTATTTTACAGGTAAGAATTTAGTTTTAAATAGGAATACTTTAGTTAATAAGAGTTAATTTATTTTGTTAGATTAAAATTATATTTAACTTAGGGGGGTGTTAGGGTTAGACTTAGCTTTAGGGGTTAATACATTTATTATAGTAGCGGCGAGGTCCGGTCGGCAGATTAGGGGTTAATACTTGAAGTTAGGTGGCGGCGATGTTAGGGAGAGCAGATTAGGGGTTAATACTATTTATTATACAATATGTAATAAAGATAGAAAAAATACCAGGGTATATAAGATTACCCTAGAACAGCAAGGGATAAATAAACGGCACACATAAGAGACTTTCAAAAATTTATTAATAATAAGTTCCCAAAATACACTTCAGTATATAGCAATATCTTATCTGTCAATTTCAGTCACCACTAAAGACAGCAAAATCTAAAACATTTAAAGTGCACTGAGACCTAATTCTTTCCCTATACTATAAATCTCAGAAAAAACATCATAAACAATCAGGGGTTAACCAGAAAACTTATGTTTATAACGAATTGTACATAGAATCTAATGTTTATAGGACATATATAGTAGGTAGGCAAAATACATGTTATATATATGGCTGCAGTCCAAACAGGGGTGAACTATATTGTATATAGAAAAGCGCTTTTTTCCTTTTTGGTATATACCAGGGAATCTCCTCTTAAGGCAAATGGATATGCCGCAGTTAGTGCTGCTGTGTAGGGAGTCTCTAGCAAGTATAGTAATTCAGTTGGAAAACACAGCATATACTTAGCTTAAGTCCTCCGGTTTTTGTTGCTTCCACTTTTCTTCTGCTTGCAAGCACCTGTGATGATTGCTTGGCGTGTGACGTCAACAGACAGTGGGAGTGGTGTAGCGTCACCAGGGACTGTGAGTGGCTGTAAACGGAAGGATCCAGTTGAATCAATCTTTACGTTGTCAGTTTTGCCAAGAGCTTTGACAAAAGGCTGTATCACAATGTTATATGTATGTTCACCTATCGTATAGGCACATCTTCCATTGCACTCCAATAGCACACTCCTCAAACCACTTACTCCACTGTCGGAGTCACACCAGGAAAATTCGTAGCTCACTTGAAATGTACAGCTGCATGTATAGAGCCAAAATGTCTCTGAAGAAACATGAGATTCAGGGAATAGGTCTAGTCAGGTGCACTAGAAATTCTGGCCCACGGTACATTCGACAGGTACCTGGGTTCTCATAAACACATAGTGCCTAGTGACAGTGGAGTAAGTGGTTTGAGGAGTGTGCTTTTGGAGTGCAATGGAAGATGTGCCTATACGATAGGTGAACATACATATAACATTGTGATACAGCCTTTTGTCAAAGCTCTTGGCAAAACTGACAACGTAAAGATTGATTCAACTGGATCCTTCCGTTTACAGCCACTCACAGTCCCTGGTGACGCTACACCACTCCCACTGTCTGTTGATGTCACACGCCAAGCAATCATCACAGGTGCTTGCAAGCAGAAGAAAAGTGGAAGCAACAAAAACCGGAGGACTTAAGCTAAGTATATGCTGTGTTTTCCAACTGAATTACTATACTTGCTAGAGACTCCCTACACAGCAGCACTAACTGCGGCATATCCATTTGCCTTAAGAGGAGATTCCCTGGTATATACCAAAAAGGAAAAAAGCGCTTTTCTATATACAATATAGTTCACCCCTGTTTGGACTGCAGCCATATATATAACATGTATTTTGCCTACCTACTATATATGTCCTATAAACATTAGATTCTATGTACAATTCGTTATAAACATAAGTTTTCTGGTTAACCCCTGATTGTTTATGATGTTTTTTCTGAGATTTATAGTATAGGGAAAGAATTAGGTCTCAGTGCACTTTAAATGTTTTAGATTTTGCTGTCTTTAGTGGTGACTGAAATTGACAGATAAGATATTGCTATATACTGAAGTGTATTTTGGGAACTTATTATTAATAAATTTTTGAAAGTCTCTTATGTGTGCCGTTTATTTATCCCTTGCTGTTCTAGGGTAATCTTATATACCCTGGTATTTTTTCTATCTTTATTATATATTGTATATTTACTATAAGGGTGGCACCATTTAGAGCAAATTAGCAATATTACCTACTCTCTCACACCCCCTACATTTTTTTTTTTTTAATACTATTTATTATAGGGTTTGCGAGGCAGGAGTGTGGCGGTTTAGGGGTTAATAACTTTATTAGAGTAGCGGCGAGGTCCGGTCGGCAGATTAGGGGTTAATAAGTGTAGGTAGGTAGCGGCGACGTTGGGGGGGGGGCAGATTAGGGGTTAATAAATATAAGATAGGGGTCGGCGATGTTATGGGGCAGCAGATTAGGGGTTCATAGGGATAATGTAGGTGGCAGCGGTGTGCGGTCGGCAGATTAGGGGTTAAAAAAATGTATTATAGTGGCGGCGATGTGGGGGGACCTCGGTTTAGGGGTACATAGGTAGTTTATGGATGTTAGTGTACTTTATAGCACAGTAGTTAAGAGCTTTATAAACTGGCGTTAGCCCAGAAAGCTCTTAACTACTGACTTTTTTCTGCGGCTGGAGTCTTGTCGGTAGAGGGTGTACCGCTCACTTCAGCCAAGACTCTAAATACCGGCGTTAGGAAGATCCCATTGAAAAGATAGGATACGCAATTGGCGTAAGGGGATCTGCGGTATGGAAAAGTTGCGGCTTGAAAGTGAGCGTTAGACCCTTTCCTGGCTGACTCTAAATACCAGCAGGCGGCCAAAAGCAGCGTTAGGACCCCTTAACGCTGCTTTTGATGGCTAACGCAGAACTCTAAATCTAGGCGTAAGAAAACCCCACATTCACGATTAGTCAGTTTTCTTAATAGATCACTCAATCAAAAAATGTGACTTTATAGTTGTTAAAAGGGAAACTTTTTTTCCTTTATTTACTTTTTATGAACATAATGAAACGGCCATAATAGTTGAAAAATGACATGCTCTGATTTGTTAGAGCATGTAATTTTAAGAATAGCTACCCTGCAAAGAGGTTAAACACACAGTAGAAGTGCCACTCGGGACCCGCAGATCACTGCTGGTCTTGAGCAGAAACTGATCCAATCAGAAGGGCTAGTTACACAGCTGAGCCGTGTGACTAGTGCTGCAGTGGTTTCTGCCCAAGACCAGCAGTGCCCTTTGTGGGAGTGGAACACACACTAGTGTAGGATAGCCATTCTTATAATTACATACTCTAACGAATAAGGGCTTTGATGGCCCTTGATATAAAAATATGGATCTATTTATAGTTGTAGAAGCACTAATGAGCTAAAGATTATGGTAAGATAATCAGGCAAACATAACAGTCTCTTCATTTTTATTATTACAGAAACATGCTGCAAGTTTATTTTTTACGCAATAGACTTAAAAATACATGAAAATCCTCACCTTATGCAGTACCACTATTCATTTAGTTTATTTTCAATTAGGAGTTGATGCCATGGCATTATATAACAATTGAAATGTAAAATAAATGACAAGTATTATTCTATGAAAACAAAAGTAAAATAATAGAAGAACAACAACCTTTTAGGATTTCAATGTAGAAACATATACATACAGCAGTTTACATAAACACATCAGATCTCATCAATAAAGAGTCAATACTTCCTAAGTGGGCAATGGTCATTAAAGGAACAGTAAAGTCAAAATTAAACTTTCATGATTCAGAAAGAGAATTGGATTTTAAGCAATGTTCCATTTTACATTAATTTACAAATTAGTTTTATTCTTTGGTATACTTTGTTGAAGGAGCAGTAATTCACTACTGGGAGCTAGCTGAACACACCAGGTAAGCCAATGACATGAGGGAAATATTTACAGCCACTGATCACCAAATGTTTCTCAGTAGTACATTGATGCTTCTGAACAAACTTTGGTATGCTGTTCAACAATGAATACATAGAGAAAAAAAGCAAATTTGATAATAGTAGTAAATTGGAAAGTTGTTAAAAATTGCATGCTTTATCTGAATCATTGAAGTTGAATATAGACTTTACTGTCCCTTTAACCCATTGGATGTGCATGATGAACCATGGTCATCATGCACATTCATTCCCTTGTGTGTGTCACCATTTGTTGTCATCCTGGGGCTCCTCATTTTGATTTGGATCCTGGAGACCCCACACACAATAGTCTTTTCCCATTGCTGTTTCCTTCTTGCAGGTCCTGTGGAGTCACCACAGGTGCACCTAGTAATCTCATTTCTAATGCAAGAAGTTATGGAGACTGAGCCATGGGGCTAGGGGAGTGTGGCTTTGCAAGCCCATGTGCCATCCCCCAAGTCACTTACAAGTGACAGTTTGAAAAGAGGAGTAATTTGTCCCTCTAGCAAAAATTGAGTTGGGATACGGACTCTGTTATAACCTCAGTCAGGTTAAACTGCGCTTAAAGTGCTGTACTTTTTTTTTATTTTATTGCCAATTTTTTAGTGATCACCCACATTTTACCTGCTCAAGAGACCCCTCACCTGAAAGAGGGGAGTCAGTCCTTTGGGGGGGATAGGACATCTCTGTTAGTGCATCTGAAAGTTATTGCCACTTGTGTAACCCATCATGTGAAACAGGGAATCACCCTCTTTTAAGTAAGAGATCATAGATCACAATTGATATGGTTCTGTAGATATATAATTTAACGATTACACACTCTTGAAGTATATATAAGTCCTCTATAGCCAAGGTGTGTAAGTAAGACAAGATGGGTCCAGATAAATGGTACTGGGTAGTTATAGCAAGTATATTGTAATTTGTACTATATCAGCTGCTCATTGCCATTGATAATAACCTTTACATGTTTACCTTAATGTGTTTATTGGAGTGACTATTATACATTTTGCTATGCCAAGAATGAGATCAGTGGGTTTGATTCAGTTTGTATTTGTAAAATTAGGAATGATTATATTTTGTGCACTTTGTGAGCTTCTTAAAGCCTGACACATTTATATAATTAGTTAGCTCTGCTCCATTATGTTCATAAGATAAACAGATTGAGTATAAATGCCTAAGGACCAGACTCATGACGCCCATAGTCCCAAGATAATTAAAATTCTGGAGTTCACTGACCGCCATCTGTACATCCTCCAACTGTGATCCAGAGGTAGGTAGAGGAAAAGTTGGTTATTCTGAACCTTCATTGGTGTACCTCTGCCTAGGTAACGGCGGTGTTATCTGCCAAAAACTAGAAAGGACTAGAGCAAACAAGGCTTCTATCTCCTTTGTAAGAATTAAAAAGTGTGCTTAAATACGCGGGTGAAAATCTTTAAATATCATACGCTGTCGGCATTTAGCATTGCACAAGCAGATCTTATTCTTGTGCAATGCCGCCCCTGCAGATTCGTGGCCAATTGGCCGCTAGCAGGGGGTGTCAATCAGCCCGATCATATAGGATCAGGCAGATTGATGTCTGCAGCCTCAGAGCAGGCGTACAAGTTATGGAGCAGCAGTCTTTTGACCACTGCTTCATAACTGCTGTTTCCGGCGAGCCTAAAGGCTCGCGCAGAAACAGGGGCATCAAGCTACATTTGGAACTAGATAATTCGGCCCCACAGTCTTTACAGCAAAAACCAAAAAGTACTCCACACACAATGGATTTAGATGTAAAAGTCTTGGCCTGTTGTGTTTATTCACAGACAATTTGCAGGTATACAGTTTTAACACAAAAAAATAAATCCTTGCACAATGGCACTTACTAAAGACAAAGCAGTCCTGACTAAAGTTACAGCTGCAAAATTACAAACAGTTTTCAAACTTACAGGCCTAGAACCTCAGCAGCACAACTTCAGCATAAATTCTGTCTTTTACATACAGGTTCATAATAATTCACAATACATTTTCAGTTCCCCTAAGAACATGGTAGAATTTGTGGGGAAACATTGATTCCATCATACACAAGACCCACTAACTCTATCACAATATATATATAAATACTTTTAAGCCTTTCCCAGTCGAACACCTTGACAAATAAAACAACCCTTTTAAACCCTTTATATACATTTATTGTTAATAATAAACATATATTTTATGTTTAATATGTATAAATTTGAGTTTAACACTTTATTTTATTATGTTTTACATTCAGGTCTCAAATCACTCTAACTTTTTTAGTCCTGTTTTGTGTTCTGCTTGAGCGCAACACATAACTTTCAACTTGTAGGGATGTTTGTATTTCAGTAAGATCAACTTTGACAAGATATAAAATATGTTCATCAGTGTTTGTCCTTGTTTTCTTCTGGATAAGTATACAGTATGTGTACCAAATAAAGTAACTGCTAATAATCTGGTCCTTAAATGCTATTTCATAGCTTGAACATTCTGTTCATAAATCATGTGACTAGCCTTGCTTTCAGTAGTTTTTTAAATGTTTGGAACATAACCCGGTATAAATCCTAAAGTTAAAAAATTATACAGATCATTGCCAACACAAATTATATGGTTTGTAACTAAACTGGACAAACAGCAAGATTCCTTATATAGAGGAACTGACACTAATCTTATTTGCTTTGTTTGAGTATGTTATTATATGTCACTATTACAAGAAATGTTTATTTACTAAGCCCATGACTTGCAATATGTATGCTGGTTTGTTCCACTTTGTAAATGTGTAAGTGATGAATAATTGTGCACAATTAAATTAAACCTTCAATTTATTATTTTTACTGTGATCTCATGAAATGTACAGTAATTGTGAATTTAGTTTTGTCTAGCAAATGGTAAGTTAAATAATTTACAGTGGATCATATTTATATATTATTTCATTTTGCCATCATCTGCTATATTGAAGTATTTTTAATTGCTCCAATATAATAGGAAAAATGGATATGAAATCTTACTTGATCGTCTGCAGTTTATGTATTTATTTTTATTAAATGACTGATAGAGTTGTATTTATTATCACATTTTGACTCCATAATTTTTATAAGGATTGGTAAAAAAGCAAAACTCTTTCTGTTTTACTTTTTATACAAAAACTGATGTCATCTTATGTATTTAAAAACTCTTGGGCATTAATTTAGCAGGCAAAACAATGTCCATTCTAGTAGAGAAATAATAATATTCATTAATCTATTCAGCATGAATCTGTACCTTATTGTCTGCAGGTCCCCCGTGCTCTTTCGGGTTAACCCTGTAGACCAGTAATTTCATTAAAAAGTCTCTTACCTACTGTGTCAGCATGGGCTATATCACACATTGCCATAACCAGCTCTTCAGTATTGCAGTGTTTCTCAACTACAGTCCTCAAGTACCCTAAACAGACCAGATTTTCATGATATCTTAACTAGAGCAAAAGTGAAATAATCAGCTGATTAGTAACCATGGTTACTAACACGGTCTCACCTATCAGCTGATTTTTTTCATCCGTGCTCTAATTAAAGGGACTGTAAACGTTAAAGATAATGTTGTATAATTCTGCACGATATGCAGAATTATGTAGCATTATCCTATTTCACGTTCAAAACAAAAGAGATTTGAGAGATTTGGGCGCTAAATCTCTTTTGTTTTTGAAGGTGTCGCTAGGATAATGTTATGTAATTCTGCACATAGTTATTTTTTATGTTTACTGTCCCTTTAAGATATCATGAAAATTTGGCCTGTTAGGGATACTTGAGGACTGTGGTTGAGGAAACACTGCTGTATTGCACTCTGTTAAAGCAAGCAAATAAAAGCTTCCTACTGGCACTAGCAAGGTGTATAAAACTCAATTTTATTTACTTCCATATTAAGGGCTAGATTACAAGTGGAGCGCTAATGTATTACATTTACGGGTGCACAATAAATAACCAGCCATTACAAGTGGCTGATTATTGCTACCTTTTGCTACCTCTGGTTAATTTCTTAAATTTCCCCCAATTGCTTTCAAAATAAAATGTAAGTTCCCTTTGTTAAAATAAAAATATCTAATTTTAAATAATTTTTTTTTTTTTTTTAAACTGCACTAAGCAGTTTATAGGGGTTAAAGTTGGTGGGTGTGAGGTGTTAGCAAAAAACGGCACTGAAAAGTGCCTTTACATTGCGGTCTATGGGGATCTATGTGTTCCCTGTAAATATATACGTATGTATATGAATATATACATATATATTTGTGTGATAATATGTGTATATACACATATAAACACATTAATATATATGTATATATTCATATACGTAGGAAGGCTGGCCTTAGACATGTGCAACATTTTGTTTCGTTTCTTTTCATTTTCATTAGTTAAATAAATAATTTCGTTTTGGCAAATTAGTTATGCTAAGTTAAATCATTTTTTCAGATTCGTTCGTTATTTCGGATCCATTTTTTATTCATATTTATTATTCTATTCTAAAGTTTAGAATAGAATAAGGCATATGAATAAAGAATGTATCCGAAAAAATTAAAGGATCCGAAAAAACGATTTAACTAAACATAACTAATATGCCACCTATTGCCGAAACAAAATTATATAAAACCGCCGACACCCACATCGCCAACACTAAGTAAAGCTATTAACCCCTAAACCGCGTCCCCCCACATTGTCAACACTAACTAAACATATTAACCCCTAAACTGCCGCCCCCCACATAGCCGACACTAACTAAACATATTAACCCATAAACCGCACTTCCCCGAAATTGCCAACACTAACTAAACCTATTAACCCCTAAACCGCCATACACCCACATCGACAACACTAACTAAACCTATTAACCCCCAAACCGCCGCAACAACCTAAATTAAACTATACTAATCCCTAAACCTAACACCCCCTAACTTTAACATAATTAAAATAGACCTAAATTAAAGTTACAATTATTAACTAACTACCTAATTAAAAAGAAACACAAACTTACCTGTGAAATAAAATTAAAACCTAAGCTAGCTACAGTATAACTATTTACTAACTACCTAGTTAAAATAAATACGAACTTACCTGTGAAATAAAAATAAAACCTAAGCTTACACTAAAAAAACCTAACATTACTAAAAATAAAAAAACCTAACATTACTAAAAATAAAAAAACCTTAGATTGCTAAAAAAATTAAACTACAATTACAAAAAATAATAAACACTAAAATTACAAAACATAAAAAAACTACCATTACAAAAAATAACAAACAAATTATCCAAAACAATAAAAATGATTCCAATTCTAATACCCCGTTTAAAAAAAACAAAAAACACCCCACAATAAAAAAAACCTAATCTATAATAAACTACCAATGGCCCTTAAAAGGGCATTTTGTAGGGCATTGTCCTAAATTTAACAACTCTTTTGCTAAAAAATTACAACAAACACCCCCTAACATTACAAACCCCCACCCCCCCAAACGCACAAAATAAAAAAACTAACTAAAAAAAACCTAATCTACCCATTGCCCTGAAAAGGGGATTTGTATGGGCATTGCCCTTAAAAGGGCATTCAGCTGTTTTACTGCCCAGCGGAGGTGGAACAGTCGGTGGATGCACGGAGGTCCAGGCGAAGGTCCAGACGGAGTTCCATGGAGCCGACGTAGAGGTCCTCTTAATGTGATCGACAGCCGCAGACTGAAGATTGAATGCAAGGTACCCCTTTTATATTGGGGTACTGTTGCATTCCTATTGGCTGAAAAATTCCAATCAACCAATAGGAATGAGGGCTGCTTAAATCCTATTGGCTGATTTGAACAGCCAATAGGATTTAAGCAGCTCTCATTCCTATTGGCTGATTCAATTCAGCCAATCGGAATGAGAGCTGCTTAAATCCTATTGGCTGATTTGAACAGCCAATAGGATTTAAGCAGCTCTTATTCCTATTGGCTGATTTGAATTTTTTAGCCAATTGGAATGCAACAGTACCCCAATATAAAAGGGATACCTTGCATTCAATTTTCAGTGTGCGGCGGTCGATTGCATGAAGAGGACCTCCACGTCGGACCGATGGGACTCTGCCTAGACCTCCAACTGGACCTCCGCCTCCCCACATCCACCGACCGCTCCGCCTACGCTGGGATAAAAATAGAAGATGCCGGTCCCGCGATGGATACAGATGGAGGCAATTTTGGGGTTAGTGTAAGGTATATAAATATATTAAAAAAAAATTTAAGATTAGGGCTTCTTTTTTTTTTTTAAATCAAAGTTTTTTTATTAAGGTATTAAATCATACATCAATAATAATTAAACATCACATAAGTCGTTTCCAGGACAACATGCTTTGAAGAGAATATACCAAATTCCATATTAACATCGCAACAATTAGTCGTATATACATAGTGCACATATGGAATCGTGAGAACTAGCTGTATAACAAACCTATAAGATCAAAATTATAACTTAACTTAAAAATATAGATGACATATATTGTAATAGTACCTTAGTTTTGTATTTAACTTATATATCAGTTATATGGTGGTATCTCTTTATTTTAACATACTGCCTATTAGGATGATATAAACTAATGAATTACTTAGTTAGTGATGACACGCAATTTGAGATGAGAGATACATTTCTTTGCAGGGAAGGAGGAGTACCACCCATCAATACTGCAGATAAACAGAGAGTACTCCACATTTCATATTCTTCTAATAAAACCACTATACAAATGTAAGGTAGTCAGGATCCTATGTTTATAAGGGATGCAAGGAGGAGTTATTAAAGTACATGGAGAACCTAAAGGGTTTCACTCAGTGCCCATGTGCGTAAGTAGTGACCCAATATTTGGTGGATTTGAGATGGGCTACTAGCATACCTTATCTAAGAGTATTAGAATAATAGGGTAGGGTATTGAGGGACATACTGATTCCCCTTGGGACATAACAGAGATATATGGGATAGATGTCCCCAGGGCAGAATACCATATTAGGAAGGAATTAACCCTCATGTAGTTTGTATAATGTTCCTGTTGCCAGTCCCTAGGCTTATCTATTTCAGTTGGATTTCCTATGTATTAAGGGCTCAGCTAGGCAGCTCAGGGCAGCGTGTGTATACCTTAACCATATAACGCCAACATTCTAGATATGAAAAAGCACAATAAAAACATATCAGTAAAATTAATGAGACAGTTCAAGTATATCTCCCCCTGTTGTACTGACTTCTGACCCCTGATGATCAGTAGGAAGAGAGCCTAGGATCCTCCGATCACAAGGGATAACGAGCTGTAGTAATAAGGAGCGTCACGTCAGAGTGACTATTAGTGTAACTGCTATGCTGGGCTATGAGACAATTAGCTGAATAACAAGTATAAACATTAAAATACATCAACATCTTATGAAATAGCGAGTAAAGTTTAAGTGTAGACTACTCTCTAAGGGGCTCTTAATAACTATAAGTCCCGCTAGTAGTGCATAAGGCTTAACAGCCGTCATATGAGGAAGGCAAGCGGAGTGACAGGAATCGCCCTCGCATCTGCATCTGATGGCATATCACTATCCGATCCCATAGCGAAAGTTACTCCATTGATCGCCCATATTGTTGACCCTATCTTTGATGAGGTAAAGTCTGATGTCTCTTCTATGGTTGTAAGGGTCTCGACACTCCATATGGTTGTCAGTCCCAGGCTGCAGTTCATGCAACAGAGCGGGTCGTGGCTCACTCATCTCTCCTATTAGCGATTGCTTGTTGCGACTGCTCTGCGACTGGCTAAAAACTGGGGATCTTGTCAGAGGTGAGTAGGAACTGGAATCCGACCCTCGTGTCTCTCGGGTAACTACAAACCCCTCATCATCTCCGGGGGGATCGGCCGCATCCCTCACCGATAGCTCTGAGGATGATGGCTCATTCTTAAAGTCGAGAGACAGAGGTGGGTATTGTTTAAGCTGCTCTGTATAACGGGACCCATCACATCCAACTGCCAGGCCTGGACTACACAGCATAATATGCTGGCCTGACTCTGGACCCGAGACTACACACTGCAGCTGTCGTAGTGTGCCTGTAACTTCCTCATCTGCTCCCGGAGTTTCTGGCGATAGGTCCCGCTGACTCATAACTGCCCTGAGTGCGCCCCTGAGATAAAAAAATCCATGATCTATTTGTTGCCCCAGTGCCTCCAATTTAGCCCTTAGGATGTCACTTAAGTCCTCCATATTGACAATGGTCTGACACAGTCTTTTTTATGAAGTAGAATATAGCAGGTTAATACTGTTTACTCGGATAGCTGGAATATCCGAGGGGGGATATGCGTGGGTGTATTAGTGTTGCGGCCTATTCCCTGATCGCATTCACATGATATTCCGCAGGTAGGATCATAAGAGTCAAAATATCTTTTAGCTCCACGTCTTCTATTGAATTTGTCCGTGAGTTTGCTAGGCTGAATGTCAAGTTTAGAAGAAGATAGACGACCATTTGACAAATTCTTTTGAGGAGCTTCATTTAATTGCTGCTAATCATTGCCGCGGCAAGCCCCACCCCCCGGGCTTCTTTTTAATAGGCCGAAAAAGAGCTGAATGCCCTTTTTCAGGGCAATGGGTAGATTAGGATTTTTTTTAGGATTTTTTTAGTTAGGTTTTATTATTTTGTGGGTTTGTGGTTTGTAATGTTAGGGGGTGTTTGTTGTAATTTTTTTTAGCAAAAGAGCTGTTAACTTTAGAGCAATGCCCTACAAAAGGCCCTTTTAAGGGCCCTTGGTAGTTTATTTTAGATTAGGGTTTTTTTTTTTTTTTAAATGGGGTATTAAAATAGGAATAATTTTTATTGTTTTGGATAATTTCATTTGTTATTTTTTGTAATTGTAGTTTTGATTTTTTAGTAATCTTAGATTTTTTATTTTTAGTAATCTTACGGCTAGATTATGAGTCTTGCGTTATGAGTAAAAAAGCAGCGTTAAGCCTAATAACGCTGCTTTTTTACTACCGCTGCTATTACGAGTCTTGTAGGTACAGCTGTCCCGCACACTTTTTTGGCCTTACCGCAAATCAACTTACGCAATTTGCATATAGTCTATTTTCAATGGGACTTCCATAGCGCTGGTATTACAAGCTTTTTTTTTAGGCCAAAAAGTGAGCGGCACAGCCTATCCCGCAAGATTCGTAACGCATTCTAAAGTCATTAGTTATGAGTTTTACACTACAAAGCTGTAGCATAAAACTCATAACTAAAGTCCTAAAAAGTACACTAACACCCATAAACTACCTATTAGCCCCTAAACCGAGGCCCTCCCGCATTGCAAACACTAAAATAAAATTATTAACTCCTAATCTGCCGCTCCCGACATCGCCGCCACTATAATAAACATATTAACCCCTAAACCGCCACACTCCCGCCTCAGAAACATTAGTTAAATATTATTAACCCCTAATCTGCTGTCCCTAGCATTGCCACCACCTACCTACATTTATTAACCCCTAATCTGCCACCCCCAACATCGCCGCCACTATACTATATTTATTAACCCCTAAACCTAAGTCTAACCCTAACCCTAACACCCCCTAACTTAAATATAATTAAAATAAATCTAAATAAAACCTACAATTAATAACTAAATAATTCCTATTTAAAACTAAATACTTACCTGTAAAATAAACGCTAAACTAGCTACAATATAACTAATAGTTACATTGTATCTAGCTTAGGGTTTATTTTTATTTTACACGCAAGTTTGTATTTATTTTAACTAGGTAGAATAGTTACTAAATAGTTATTAACTATTTAATAACTACCTAGCTAAAATAAATACAAATTTACCTGTAAAATAAAACCTAACCTAAGTTACACTAACACCTAACACTACACTGCAATTAAATAAATTACCTAAATTAAATACAATTAAATAAATTAAATAAAATTACCTAAATTACAAAAAAAACACTAAATTACACAAATAAAAAACAAATTACAAGATATTTAAACAGATTACACCTAATCTAATAGCCTTATCAAAATAAATAAAGCCCCCCCCAAAATAAAAAAATCCTAGCCAAAACTAAACTACCAATAGCCCTTAAAAGGGCATTTTGCGGGGCATTGCCGCAAAGATATCAGCTTTTAACCTGTAAAAAAAAATACAAACATCCCCCCAACAGTAAAACCCACCACCCACACAATCAACCCCCCAAATAAAACCCTAACTAAAAAAACCTAAGCTCCCCATTGCCCTGAAAAGGGCATTTGTATGGGCATTGCCCTTAAAAGGGCATTTAGCTCTATTGCTGCCCAAACCCTACTCTAAAAATAAAACCCACCCAATAAACCCTTAAAAAAACACTAACCCCTGAAGATCCACTTACAGTTTTGAAGACCCGACATCCATCCTCAACAAAGCCGGCAGAAGTCCTCAATGAAGCAGAAGTCTTCATCCAGACGGCATCTTCCATCTTCATCCATCCGGCGAGGAGCGGGTCCATCTTCAAGACATCCGGCGTGGAGCATCCTCTTCTTACGACGACTCCCGACGAATGAAGCTTCCTTTAAGTGACGTCATCCAAGATAGCGTCCCTTAGATTCCAATTGGCTGATAGAATTCTATCAGCCAATCGGAAATAAGGTTGAAAAAATCCTATTGGCTGATGCAATCAGCCAATAGGATTGAGCTCGCATTCTATTGGCTGTTCTATTAGTTATATTGTAGCTAGCTTAGGGTTTATTTTACAGTTAAGTATTTAGTTTTAAATAGGAATTATTTAGTTATTAATTTATTTTAATTATATATAAGTTAGGGGGTGTTAGGGTTAGGGTTAGACTTAGGTTTAGGGGTTAATAAATATAGTATATTAGTGGCGACATTGGGGGCAGCAGATTAGGGGTTAATAAATATAATGTAGGTGTCAGCGATGTTGGGGGCAGCAGATTAGGGGTTAATAAGTGTAAGATTAGGGGTGTTTAGACTTATGTTCATGTTAGGGTGTTAGGTGTAAACATAAATTTAGTTTCCCCATAGGAATCAATGGGGCTGCATTACGGAGCTTTATGCTGTTTTTTTGCAGGTGTTAGGCTTTTTTACAGTCGGCTCTCCCCATTGATGTCTATGGGGAAATCGTGCACGAGCACGTACAACCAGCTCACCGCTGACTTAAGCAGCGCTGGTATTGGAGTGCGGTATGGAACTCAATTTTGCTCTAGGCTCACTTCTTGCCTTTTAACGCCGGGTTTATAAAAACCTGTAATACCAGCACTGTAGGTAAGTGAGCGGTAACAAATAAAGTGAAAGTTAGTACCGCACCCCTCTTACCGCAAAACTCGTAATCTGGCCGTTAATTTTTTTAGGTTAAACTTAGGGTTTTTTTAGGTTAAGCTTAGGTTTTATTTTTATTTCACAGGTAAGTTTGTATTTATTTATTTTAGCTAGGTAGTTAGTAAATAGTTATATTGTAGCTAGCTTTGGTTTTATTTTCATTTAACAGGTAAGTTTATATATCTTTTTAAATAGGTAGCTAGTTAATAATTGTAATTTAGGTCTATTTTAATTATGTTAAATTTATTGGGTGTTTAGGGGTTAATATAGTTACATTTATGTTGTTGCGATGTTGGGGCGACGGTTTAGGGGTTAATAGGTTTATTTATTTTGGTTAGTGTTGGCGATGTGGGGGGCAGCGGTTTAGGGGTTAATAGGTTTAGTTAGTGTTGGCATTGTGGGTGTACGGCAGTTTAAGGGTTAATAAATTTAGTTAGTGTTGGCGATGTCGAGGAACTGCGGTTTAGAGGTTAATAGGTTTAGTTAGTGTCGGCGATGTCGGGGAACTGTGGTTTAGGGGTTAATAGGATTAGTTAGTGTCGGCGATCACAGGGAATAGTCTTATCACTTTCATTTTACATTCAATAGTATTTCTGTATTTTCTGGCGTTATATTACATGTTGTTACCCGTAACATTTACGGCACCTACGGTCTGAGTTATCATTTAAAAAATAACTTGGTTTGGTTCCAAGTCTCCAAGTCGAAGTTGGTTGAATTCAAATCGTTTTAGATTCAATTTTTTACGCATCTGTCGTTTGACACAAGTCAGTCGTTACTTGGCAGTTGCTATATTATGATTATTTCTTTTACTAAGTTAAAGGGACACTGTACTCAAAAATTTTCTTTCGTGATTCACATAGAGCATGCATTTTTAAGCAACTTTCTAATTTACTCCTATTATAAAATGTTCTTCATTATATTGGTATGTTTATTTGAAAAGCAAAAATGTAAGTTTAGATGCCGGCCCATTTTTGGTGAACAACCTGGGTTGTCCTTGCTGATTGGTCAGCACCAATAAACAAGTGCTGTCCATGGTCCTGAAGCAAACATTTTCTGGCTCCTTAGCTGAGATGCCTTCTGTTTCAAATAAAGATAGCAAGAGAATGAATTAAAATTGATAATAGAAGTAAATTAGAAAGTTGCTTAAAATTGCATGCTCTATCTGAATCATGAAAGAAAAAATTTGGGTTCAGTGTCCCTTTAATGCTTTTTCCTGTCAACCACTTTCGACATCTTTATACTCTACCATTTCATATCTGCTCTCATACAAGATTAATTTTTGTTTTCTATGATTACTTTTAATTACAGTCTATAGCCACCGCGCTATCAGATCCATTTGTTATACTTTGAATACATACGTATCTATACTTGTTATATAGTTTTATTAAGGTTGTTGTTGCTTTATATATTTGTAGCTCTTTATCATGTTTTTATACTATCAGATCCGTTCAGTAGCTTTGTATGTTTTCGTTGTTTCAATTGAGCTGTTTTGTTAAATATTTATAATATTCGGCTATATTTTTGAAATTTGGTTAGTTTAACATTACGTTTTTCCTTTCGATTGCTTTCGTTATCCTCACATGCTGCCATTTCATATCTGTTGGGTTTTTTTTATGTTTACTTTTAAATTCTAATCCATATACTTCAAAGTCATACGTTTGGTACTGTGTAATATAATTTGATTTATTTTCGTTTTCTGTATGATGTGCTGCATGAAGGTTGTTGTTACTTTGTATATTCATAGTTATTGTCATGATCGCATGCTATCGATCCATTTGGTAGCTTCGTATGCTTTCGTTGTTTCAATTTTGCTATATTGTTCATATTTGGTTATATATATTTTTGTCGTTTGGTTAGTGTAACATTAAGGTTGTCTTTCCACGGCTTTTGATATTTTCACATGCTGTCATTTCATATCTGCTTTCTTACACATTTGGTTTTTGTTTTCTATGTTTACTTTTTAATTCTAGTCCATAGCTGCCTCGATATCGGATCCATTTGTTATACTTCAAATTCATACGTTTGGTACTTTGTGTTATTACTTTGATTTACTTTTGTTTTCTGTATGCTATGCTTCATTAAGTTTGTTGTTGCTTTGTATATTCGTAGTTTTAATCTTGTTCATATGGTATCCGATCAATTCGGTAGCTTTGAACGCTTTGGTTGTTTCAATTTAGCTATATTTTATTCATATTCGTATTTATTTGATGTTTGGTTAGTATATCTTTAGTTTTTTATGTTTCCTATACTTTCGAATCTGTTCGGTAGGTTTGAACGCTTTCATATGAAATTTAACTTATAGGTTGTTAGTTTTCAGTGTCTATTTCTTTAGTCTAGTTTTTCAGTTTTTAGGCCGTATTTTGATCAGGTTGGTATTCTATTTCCTCATGTTCATTTTGTTATTTTTATGAATCATTACCTCGCATATTTTCTTTCAGTTATGTTTTTGTTGCTTTTACGTCATGTCTCATCACTTTCATTTTACATTCAATAGTATTTCTGTAATTTCTGGCGTTATATCACATGTTGTTACCCGTCACATTTTTGGGCACCTACGGTCTGAGTTATCATTTAAAAAATAACTTGGTTTATGTCCATAGATTCATACGTTCACGTCATATCATAACATTCCTACTTTTTACCTGACACATTTTCAGGTAATCATAAGGCCTGAGTTTTTAATTTACCTGGTACGCCCCAGGTAACTCTGCGTCTTTAACAGACAGGGACTGACACATCTTCGGTCCAGTGCAAGTTGAGTTTTCATTTTAAATTGATTTGCTATCACCCTAGTAAGTCCCCTCGCTTGCACTACATTCTTCAGTTATAATTACAGAAAATACAACGTGCCTACCTTTTACCTAACACGTTTTTTCAGTTAACGCAAGGCCTCAGTTTCAAGTTTAATTAGCCTGGTATTTTCCGGGTAACTCGCCCTCTCTTAGAGACAGGGGCTGACACGTTTTGTTTTGTTTCCATATACCTCACACTTATGTTGATTTTGTTATTTCATACAAACTATCACCTCACACGTTTTCTTTCAGTTATGTTTTGTTGCATTTACATTATGTCATGTTCTTATCACATTCATTTCACATACAGCATTATTTCTGTCATTTCTGGCGTTATATCACCACATGTTGTTACCCATCATATTTACGGCCACCTATGGACTGAGTTATCATTTAATAATCAACTTGTTTGGTGGCAAGTCTCCTTGTCCGTAGATTCCTTTGTAATACGTTTCATGAGACATCATAACATTTCTACCTCTTACCTTACACGTTTTTAGGTAATCACAAGGCCTGCGTTTTACGTTTTTTAATTTGCCTGGTACACCCCAGGTAACTCAGCCTCTTTTACAGACAGGGACTGACACGTTTTTTGGTCTCGTGCAAGTTGAGTTTAGTTTTTAACTGATTTGCTATCACCCTAGTGTGTCCACTCTCTTGCACTACATACTTCAGTTATAATTTTAGGAAACACTTACATTCCTACCTCTTACCTTAATATATTTTAAATTGTTTTAATAATTATTTTCTTTCAGTTACATAGGTTATCTCTCAATTCTCAGACATCGATGAATTTGCCTATGTCCCACCATCTCCTGCCAGGGTTTCGGAGCACGGGAGTACACCCTCACTTAGGTCCTGGACTATCCCCTAGTTCAGAGCGTTCCAAACTTTTCATGTTGGTGACACACTTTTTAGACCTACATCATTTCGCGACACAGTAATTCAGTTGTGCTAGCAAACAGGAAGTTAACTAACTTGCATTTTAAAGCTTCCACTTCCTATCCATATATCAAGAGCAGGAGCAGCAATGCACTTCTGGGAGCTAGCTTAAAAACAAAACCCACTTTGACTTCAGCTCAGTGTTTAAGCTGCCGCCCTCAGAGCTCTGTGAGTCAGACTGAATACTGCCCGCGCTGCAAACACACTGCTGTCCCACTCACTGACTACACATGCAGTCACGAGCAGATTGAGGAGACTACATGTGCAATCAGGAGCCAATGTGTCGCCAATGGGAATAGTTTCAGTTCCCACTGAGCTGCGCCAATAGCTTAAGATGATCTGTGACCCACTAGGTATCAATCACATGTCAACCATGTGATATGCGTAGCAGGCAGGCGGGATGTCGGAAACCAAAAAAAAAAAAATGTAAATTAAAAAAATTTGTGCTGAAGCAGGGACACACCTTCACACTGTCGCCGACACACTAATGTGTCACAACACACAGTTTGGAAAGCACTGCCCTAGTTCATGACTGAGCTACATTGTAGGGTTTTTTCTTATCTGGCTGTTTTATTTAGGTTTCTGTTCCCGAGCATGCTAGGTACCAGTGTTGCATACGTCTTTTACATACTGTTGCTTCTTCTCTGTTTAGATTCATTCTATCCTGTATTGATTGTTGACTTAATTTCACAAGCTTCGGGCTGGGGTTGATACTCTGTAGAGTCCTTCATCCTCCATCTTGTCCCCGAGACACCTGTTGCTCCTGAAATCTAGATGTCTTTGCCCCATTGCCCATAGCCTCATGTTCGGGTATCATTGTCCTCTCTGTCACTCTGGCACATTTCATGCTAGCTGACTTTCAGAGGGTTTTATTAGTTAGTAGGATGTGGATGTCTAAGTTCATTTTACTTAGCCGCAAACTCTCTGTCTAGGTTTTTTCCTTGCCTTTAGTGTTTTCAGGGATGTAATTTGCTTATTATGTCTGTCATCACTTTTAGAATTGACTGTCAAAAGTCATTCACTACCTAGTTGATTTCCTTCTTTTACGTCACATTAGGCAGGGTTAGAAGTCCATATCCATGAATTTAAGATCTGCCTTGTCTGTACCAGGAGGAGCTTCAGTCACTGCTAGGTATGCTTTACTTTGCTTTGAGTATTATTGGTCCTGCTGCTTTATCTGATTAACATATGTGTGACGAGTTCTTTCTATTTTGGGATGGCATATTCATGCTTATTCCTGCAGTGTCAGAAACTTTTCCTCTTGTAGTTACGAATGCTGCAGCTTTCTTAGGCTATGCAGCTATTTTTGCCTCTCATTGGCTGGCAGGTTCTTGGTTAGAAGAAATTCTGTTAACACCTAGGTTTTCTCAGTTTTCTGCGCTTTTTGAGATATATTCCATAGTTGCCATTGTACAGGTTTGGGGTCATCAGGGGACAGGTCATTTCATAGTTTTCTCTACAGACAATTAGGCCTCCTCTGTTATTGTCAAGGGTGCCAGACCCAGATGACAGAGCCACTCCTGTCCCTCACCACTCACTGTTAACTATGGTTTTATATTTTTGGCTTTATGCAATTGTTTAATACAGAAATCCTTGTCTTCTAATACTAGGAAGGCTTATAACATGGCTTGGAACACTTTCAGTTGTTTCCGTGGCCTACTGCCATTCACGGTTTAATCTCTCTCATGATACAATTTAATTGTATTTGGCTGATTTACAACAATTCTTTTTTTTTTTTAAATAATTAAAAAAAATGTTTATTAGAAAAACGATTGAAGAGGTTGTCTTACCTAAATTACCTACATTAATGACATGTTTTCATATTATGTAAGTCACTTATATAACCTTACCATCACTTTATACTCTTATCTGATTGCTTGTGAAGAATTTTTTCAATTTCAAACTTTCAAAGAACTTGGAAATCTATTTAGTTGTGACCACACTGAATCCAAATACATGTGTGAGGAGGACATTAAACTTAACATTAAATTCCACATAAAGGGCCAGATTACAAGTGGTGTGCTATTAACGCTAGAATAAGCTTTTTGCACGCGTTGGGAAGCACTCGTAGAAGTTGAAAGAAAAGTTTTCGTTCGTGCGATAACCCGATGCGCACAAAAAGCCAAACTTTGAATATCGCGACCGTGTTAACTTATTCTCCGTAGACTTCAATTAAGTGCAAAAAATTTTAAAAAACACCCTACTCGCCAGCAAACCAGTCGCATTTTCTCAAGTGCGCTATCCCGACATGAAAATATGAATATTTTACATTGCAATGTTGTTTACATAGAAGAATATGTCCAATTTATTCAGTCAGTCAGATAATGCACCACTACAGCCAGAAAAACATTGCAACCACAAATGTCCAGGCACTCCCATGTCCACCTCCCCCGTCTATACTGGCATGACACAAAAAATCGGAGAAAGAAAGCCAAATCCAACACATTACACGCAATACTCCAAAAATGGACAGGACAAAAATCAATTTACAACATTTTTTAGCTTTACTGTACCCTTATAGGCCTTCTTTATTTTAGGTATCTTCTGTTTAAGCTATTATTAAGGAATTCAGGTGAGTAGCTCACCTGTCGTGGTTGTCAGGTTTCCCATTACTGGGGAGAATTTCTCTAACTTGTCTGAATTGTTAGCCTAGTTCCCTTTTCAGGCTGTTACCTAATTTGTCCCTTTAAACTGCCTTTTCTGGCCTTTGGGGTTTATTAAGGTCAGGTGAATTCACATGTTCTGGTAGTTCCGTTCGCTCCATATTAATTATTTAGTCAGATGCCTTGTTCATTAACTGTTTTCATGTAATTCATGCCTTGCTCATTAACTGGATTCATGTAATATGCAACAGTTAGGGGCTAGCATTAATGTTACATATTTCAAGACCCATAACTTATGTTACAGTTGTCAGGTAGACCCAGGGATGGCCGCTTTTACCTTTTCTGATACTCCCCTCACTTCAACTCTATTCAAACACTGTTGCTTTCTCTTAGTGAATCTAGGCCTTTAACCTTAATCATTCTATGGCCATTCATTTAGAATAGGAGCATGTCTGTAGCCTCTCATCATTGGGTCTTCAATCATGTATTAATAGATTAGGGAGATGGAACTCATCCTGCTTTGCTAGGTATATTCCCGATCCACAAGTTTGTCTCAGGCATTTTCACACTTGGTTGTATATCTCTGTTGTATAATTTATTAACTTTCCCTCATCCTACACATTCTCTTTTTGCCCCCTTTTAGGCATAGTGACCATGTGATCACGACACACCTCAGGTCACTTTTCCCTCTCCCTCTTTTAGCTTTCTTATAAAAACAACAGCACAATAGTCAAGTCTCAACTTTTAGTCATGCATGGGTTAAACACAATTCAAACTTCCTTTTAAATGCTCATTTTCGCGCCACTTAAGTGGTCATGCTATTTTCCATTCTATTACTGCCACCTATTGACATTAAACATCTATTACAATTTACCTTTTACTTTTTACATTCAATTATGTTACACTTAAAACAATGTAATTTATGTAAACAATTGTATCCTCAGTGCATAAAATTAACAATATACAAATATCATTTTTCCCTAAACTATCCTGTTCCTAGACAGCAACTATATTACAGTAAACACTACATTTTGTAATAAAACTAATTTATAAGAATACTGACTATTCATAGTCCCTATTTCGACCTTTTTGGTACATTGTGTCTAATTCATATATCCAGAACATTTCTTTCAACAGCTTCTCTCTATCCATTCCATTCCTCTGTGGTTTCACTATATCTATAATTTGCCATCTCAACTGGCTTATCTGGTGGCCCTTTTCTAAGAAATGTTTTGCTACGTGAGCTTGAGAGTCCTTGGTTCTGATATTGGAATGAAGTTGGCTCGTACTTTCTCATGCTTTACAGGTTGATTCCCCTATATAAATCATAGAACAGGGACACTTGATCATATATATATAATATATGATGTGTCACAGGTAACTAGATGTTTAATCGTATACTTTTTTCCACTTCTAGGGAGTGTAAATCCCTTACCCTTTATAATAGAACTACAACTCATCGCCGCATGCTCCTGATGCCGGTCCCAACTCAGAGGCGCAAATCCTGCGCCTATTTAAATGTGCTGCTAATGATCTGTCACTGCCCAAGTATAGGTGTTACTTTGTGTGCTCCTGGGTGTGACAGATCGTTCTTTCTATTTTGCCTATATACTGAACCTGCCTGTCTGACTACTCTACCTGCCTTAACCCTTAAATAGTTGGACTGCTTTACTGTTGCCAAACCCTGCCTGCCTGCCTGACCATTCTAGTGGTGTGCCCTTGGACTGCTTTACTGTTGCCAAACCCTGCCTGCCTGACCATTCTAGTGGTTTATCCTTGGACTGCTTTGCTGTTGCCAGACCCTGCCTGCCTGACCATTCTAGTGGTTCATCCTTGGATTGCTCTACTGTTGCCACTGGGGACTGTCCTGCCTGTGGTTAGTGCCGCATTCCTCATCTCACTGACTTTCTCTGCTCTGGGATATTCCCCTATCATTCCGGCTCAACGCCGGGATAACAAGACTACTGGCCGAGTTTGGTCTGATAGAGGAGTATCCCATGAGTGTTACATTATACTTGGGTAATGCAGCCAGATGAGGTGTCACAAGCTGTTTATCTCCAGGGACAGATGTTGGGAACCCATACTACACAGTTGCAGAATATGGATTCCAAGCTAGAGGCTATTACCGCTCAACTCTCCTTACTAGTTGCAGCGAGGGATTCCGCTCCTGTTGTTACACCACTAGCCCCTACTCCTAGTACTGTGACTACTTCCTCTGCTTCTGGAAGTTTACCCTGGATACCCTTGCCTGACAAGTATGAAGGTACTACTGATTGCAGGGGCTTTCTAAACCAATGCAGGCTGCACTTCTGCAATGATCCTCACACCTTTCAGTCGCATCAGTCAAGGGTCACCTTTATCCTTTCCCTGCTAAAGGATAAGGCCCTAGCCTGGGTCTCTCCCCTTTTGGAACAGAACTCTACACTCCTGCATGATGCTGATGAGTTCATTTCTGCTTTATCTTCTGTGTTTGGGACTTCTGGCCGTACCTCTGCTGCAGAATTTTCTCTCATGGATCTCTGCCAGGGCAATAAAACTGTGGCACAATTTGCCATCGAGCTTCGCACCTTGGCACTTGAAACCACTTGGGATGGCAGTGCTCTCAAGGCAGCCTTTAGGAGGGGTATCCATAAACTCATCAAAGATGAACTCACTTAGCGTGATATTCCTTTTTCTTTGGATGACTTTATAGTGCTTTGTATCAATCTGGACTCTCGCTTTCAGGAAAGGCAAGCCGAGAGAGACAGAACAAGGTGGGCCCTTCCCTCCCATCCTCCTATTCGCCCAGTTCCAGCAGCATCTGCTACCCCTTCAGCAGCTCCAGTTACCTCAGTAGAGGAACCCTTGGATCTCTCCTCTTCAAACCCTCAGAGTCTGAAAGGCAGAGAAGGAGACTGAGACTATGTTTTTATTGTGGATCTAACAACCACCAACTAAAGGACTGTGACATTCGTCCGGGAAAAGCCAATGCTTAGGGGATAACACTGGGGTACCTCTAAGCATGGTCTCAACTAAATCCCCTCACTCCTCTCAGATCCTGCTACCTGTTACCCTTACCTTCCTTCAGAATACTGTCCACACTCAAGTCTTCATTGATTCAGGGGCAGCTGAAAACTTCCTGGATCACCGTTTTATGCTAGTTTGCCTCTTCTGCAGAAAAGACATTGTCTAAAAATAACTACCCTGGGTGGCACCCCCTTGGTTCGGGTGTAATCCATTTTGAGTCAGCACCCCTGACCCTGACAGTGGGAGTCCTCCACACTGAACAGCTGCAGTTTGAGGTCATTCATTCCCCAGCACAGCCTGTCATCGTTGGTCTTCCTTGGCTTTGGGTACACAATCCACAGTTCTACTGGGCTGAGGGACAACTGGCCTCCTCAGGTACCTCCTGTTTCTACTCCTGCCTTGCTAAAGTCATTCCTCTGCCCCATATTTCTATAGCCAGTATACAGACTCCTTCAAACCTTCCTTCAGTATACACGGACTTTGCGGATGTGTTTGAGAAAAAAGCAGCCGACGTGCTGCCACCCCACCGTCCTTATGATTGCAAGATCGACCTCTTTCCCATAGCCCTTCCTAAAGGGAGGACGTATCCACTCTCCAAGGCTGAAACCAAATCCATGGAGGAGTACATCCAAGAGAACCTAGCTAAAGGTTTCATTCGCCCTTCCTCCTCTCCTGCTGGGGCTGGCTTCTTTTTTGTCAGTAAGAAGGATGGTGGGCTCAGAACCTGCATTGACTACAGGGCCTTGAACAACATAACCATCAAGAATCGCTATCCCATACCATTGATCACCGAACTGTATGACTCACTCCAGGATGCTAGCTTTTTCACCAAATTGGACTTACGTGGGGCATACAATCTGATTCTCATCTTTCCAGGCCATGTATGGAAGACCACCTTTAACACAAGATCTGGGCATTACAAATACCTTGTAATGCCCTTTGGGCTGTGTAATGCCCCTGTCTTTCAGGTGTTTGTCAATGATGTCTTCCATGACCTCCTCAACTGCACTGTCATTGTTTATCTGGATGATATCCTTGTTTTCTCTTCCACTTTAGAGGAGCATCATAGGCACGTGAGATAGGTGCTTCTTCTTCTCAGAGATAATTCTTTGGTAGCCAAGCTAGAAAAGTGTGAGTTTGATCAAGTTCAGATCCAATTCCTTGGTTATGAGGAGGGTTTTGCCATGGATCCTGCTAAACTCACTGCAGTACTAGAATGGCCTCAACCTACCTCTTTAAAGGAATTGCAGAGGTTCTTGGTATTCTTCAATTATTATTATTTATAAAGAACTTTTCTCAAACAGTCGCTCCACTCACTGAATTGACAAAACGGAACAAAGACTATAAATATTGGCCTCCTGGGGCCATAAATGCCTTTTCTTGTCTGAAAAAGGATTTCTTTTCAGCTCCTGTGCTCCGCCATCCTGATCCTGACCTATAGTTCACTTTAGAGGTTGATGCCTCCAAGATAGGGGCTGGAGAAGTTCTTATCCAAAGGGACCCTTTGACTTCCAAGTCACACCCTGTAGCCTTTTTCTCTAAATGCTTTACTCCTGCTGAGAGGAACTATGATGTGGGTAATCGTGAACTCTTAGCCATTAAGATGGCCTTGACTGAATGGCATCATTGGTTAGAGGGCACCGCCAATCCTATTCAGATTCTCACCGACCACAAGAATCTGACTTGCCTGGAGACTGAGATGTATATTTCCTTTTGCAGACTGTTAGTTTCAGTTTGCTCATCGACTCAATCCTCGACAGGCCAGATGGGCATTGTTCTTTTCCCATTTTAACTTTGTGGTCTCTTATCTTCCTTGGACCAAGAACAAGAAGGCGGATGCCTTGTCGTCTGGCTACCATACTCAGATCAATGAACTAACTGAGAGAACAAACCAGGATCTTGAAGCCTACCTTAGAGCCTACGTCAATGCTCACCATACCAACTTGCTGAGCTGGCAAGAAACACTCATTGGCACTCTTCTCTTTGATGTTCTCCGCTTCAAGCCACAGCAGGGTATCAACCTCGTTTCTTCCCTCTTTCAGCTCAGTCCACTGGGGTCCCTGTCGCAAACTGACACATCACTGAACTCACCACTCATTGGCAACGTATTTGCTCTCAGCTGCGTTCAGCTGTATCTAGATATAAGAAGTTTGCTGATCGTCATAGGGCTTCTGTACGTGCCATTCCAGTGGGTGAACGTGTTTGGATCTCTACTCGACACATTTGTCTACGTCAACCCTGTCACAAATTGGGGCCTAGGTTTATCGGTCCTTACAAGTTCCTGAAAGACTGTCTCCTGTTGCCTACAAAGTGGCCTTACCAAAAACCCTACGCATACATCCAGTCTTCAACATCTCACTACTTAAACCCTACATCAAGGATAGATATACCAGACTCCGAGCTCCTCCTCCTCCGATATTGGTCCATGGTGACCCCGAATATGAGGTAGCTAAGATTTTGGACTCCAGATACAGGCGCAGACAACTGCAGTATCTGATACATTGGAAGGGTTACTCCATGGCAGATCGTTCCTGGGTTCCTGCCCGTGATGTGCATGCTCCATCTTTGGTCTCCAGATTCCATGCTGCTCATCCTTTGAGGCCGACTCTGGTTTCCAGAGGGATCCATTGAGAGGGGGGCTATGTCACGCCGCACCACTCTAGCCTTTGCTAGGGGCGCAGCGTCTCATTGCCAGGGGCAGTGTCGGCTCTGGATGCGTGTGGCCCTGACGTCATCACCGCAAGCTCCTGATGCCGGTCCCAACTCAGAGGCGTGAATCCTGCGCCTATTTAAATGTGCTGCTAATGATCTGTTCTTTCTATTTTGTCTATATACCATTACCGAACCTGCCTGTCTGACTACTCTTCCTGCCTTAACCCTTAAACTGCTGGATTTATTACTGTTGCTGAACCTGCCTGCCTGACTACTCTTCCTGCCTTAACCCTTCAACTGCTGGATTGATTACTGTTGCTGAACCTGCCTGTCTGACTACTCTACCTGCCTTAACCCTTAAACTGTTGGACTGCTTTACTGTTGCCAAACCCTGCCTGCCTGACCATTCTAGTGGTGTGCCCTTGGACTGCTTTACTGTTGCCAAACCCTGCCTGCCTGACCATTTTAGTGGTTTATCCTTGGACTGCTTTGCTGTTGCCAGACCCTGCCTGCCTGCCTGACCATTCTAGTGGTTCATCCTTGGATTGCTCTGCTGTTGCCGCTGGACGACTGTCCTGCCTGTGGTGAGTGCCACCTTCCTCATCTTACTGACTTTCTCTGCTCTGGGATATTCCCTATCATTCCGGCTCAACGCCGGGATAACAAGACTACTAGCCGAGTTTGGTCTGATAGAGGAGTATCCCACGAGCGTTACATTCACATTGCTATTACAATCATTTAAGACATGCCAATGTCTACGTAAAATCTTGGATACAGCTTCACTGTGTGTACCAAATTGTGAGACAAAAAACATATGTTCATGCTTACTCGTATCCTCTCCTGTTCATTTTTTTATCCAATATCTCTAAATGGTGTTTAATCAACTGTTTTGGGTATCCCCTTTTCACAAATTTTCCTGCCATTTCTCTTAATCTTAAATCTAAAATGTTCTCCTCACTTACTATCCTTTTTACTCTCAGTAACTGACTGTTTGGAAGTGAGTCTACTAATTTTCTTGAAAGGAAAATGTCATAGGTTTATAAAGTATTTCTATCTGTACTTTTTGTGTACAGATCAAATTGGATAGTGTTAACTTTTTTATAAACCAATGTGTCTAAAAAGGATACAGATGTTTCACTAAAGTTCAATGAGAACTCTAGACCCCTGACTTCTGAATTTAATGTGTGTACAAACTTTAAGAGGGATCTCTCATTACCCAACCATACGCCAAATATATAATCGCCATATCGAATAAAGTCTCTATTTTCATATATACGATTTCTTTCTTCTATAGAATTCATAAATAGTGATGTCCCGAATAGTTTGCCGGTGAATAGTTCCCGGCGAACATAGCTTGTTCGCTTTCGCAACGGCGGGCGAACATATGCGATGTTCGATCCGCCCCTTATTTGTCATCATTGAGTAAACTTTGACCCTGTATCTCACAGTCTGCAGACACATTCCAGCCAATCAGCAGCAGACCCTCCATCCCAGACCCTCCCAGCTCCTGGACAGCAGCCATTTTAGATTCATTCGAAAGCTGCTTTCTTAGTGAGAGGAGGGACAGTGTAGCTGCTGATGAGGAGGGACAGTGTAGCTGCTAGGCTAGTGTATTCAGTGTCCACTACAGTCCTGAAGGACTCATCTGATCTCTGCTGTAAGGACAGCACCCCAAAAAGCCCTTTTTTTGGCTGCATTTTTTTTCCCTGTGTAATCTAATTGCAGTTGCCTGCCTGCCAGCGTGTGTGCCAGGCTCACAGCGTATACTGTGCCCACTTGCCCAGTGCCACCACTCATATCTGGTGTAACATTAGTGTAAATTTAAAAAAAAAACTTTTTTGACTGTGAAACATCAGTCTGCTTGTGTAATCTAATTGCAGTTGCCTGCCTGCCAGCGTGTGTGCCAGGCCCACTTGCCCACAGTGCCACCACTCATATCTGTTGTAACAGTAGTGTAAATTTAAAAAAAAAACTTTTTTGACTGTTAAACATCAGTCTGCTAGTGTAATCTAATTGCAGTTGCCTGCCTGCCAGCGTGTGTGCCAGGCTCACAGTGTATACTGTGCCCACTTGCCCAGTGCCACCACTCATATCTGGTGTAACATTAGTGTAAATTTAAAAAAAAAAACTTTTTTGACTGTGAAACATCAGTCTGCTTGTGTAATCTAATTGCAGTTGCCTGCCTGCCAGTGTGTGTGCCAGGCCCACTTGCCCACAGTGCCACCACTCATATCTGTTGTAGCAGTAGTGTAAATTTAAAAACAAAAACTTTTTTGACTGTTAAACATCAGTCTGCTAGTGTAATCTAATCACAGTTGCCTGCCTGCCAGCGTGTGTGCCAGGCCCACTTTCCCAGTGCCACCCCTCATATCTGTTGTAACAGTAGTGTAAATTTAAAAAAAAAAAACTTTTTTGACTGTGAAACATCAGTCTGCTAGTGTAATCTAATTGCAGTTGCCTGCCTGCCAGCGTGTGTGCCAGGCTCACAGCGTATTCTGTGCCCACTTGCCCAGTGCCACCACTCATATCTGGTGTAACAGTAGTGTAAATTAAAAAAAACAAAACTTTTTTGACTGTGAAACATCAGTCTGCTAGTGTAATCTAATTGCAGTTGCCTGCCTGCCAGCGTGTGTGCCAGGCTCACAGCGTATACTGTGCCCAGTGTTACCACTCATATCTTGTTTAATAGTAGTGTAAGTGTACATTTAAAACAAAAAAATCTTTTTGGACTGTGAAACATAAGTCTGCTTTTTTGTGTCAGGCTCACAGCGTATACTGTGCCCACTTGCCCAGTGCCACCAATCATATCTTGATTAATTATAGTGTAAGTGTAAATTTTAAAAAAAATTAAACTTTTTGGATTGTGAAACATCAGTCTGCTTTTTTGTGTCAGGCTCACAGCGTATACTGTGCCCACTTGCCCAGTGGCACCACTCATATCTTGTTTAATAGTATTGTAAGTGTACATTTAAAAAAAAATGACAGGCAGAGGCAGGCCACCCCGCAGTTGCCGTCGTGGTCGTGGTGCTGTGATTCCCTTTGGCCCTAGAATAATGCCCAGTGTTCAGAGGCCACGTACCATGAACTCGAAAAGTTCTGAGGAGGACATAGTTGACTTTTTAACACCCAATCTTCTATAGCTTCCGCTCCAAACCTTGACCCACCATCCTCCTCCAGCTTATCTACGGGCACCTCTCAAGTTACCACTCGCCCGCCTGCCGCCACCACCAACACTAGCACCACAGCCGCTTCACTGGATCTGGCAGAGGAGTTATTTACACATCATTTGGAAGAAATGAGTGATGTGCAACCATCATTGACAGAGGATGTAGATAACAGTGATATGTCTCAGTCAGGCAGCATTACAGACATGGACGTACGGTGTGATGATGATGATGTTGTACCCGCTGCTGCTTCTTTTGTTGATTTGTAAGATACAAGTGAAGCGGTTGATGATGACGATGCGTCCATGGATGTCCCGTGGGTGCCCGTTAGAAGAGAAGAAGAACAGGGGGAAAGTTCAGATGGAGAGACAGAGAGGAGGAGGAGACGAGTTGGAAGCAGGGGGAGGTCGTTGCAAGGAGCTAGTGGCACAGTCAGACAGCATGCATTGGCACCCAGGGTCAGCGAGACAGCACGCCAATCAATGCATGCTGTTGCCACCACCAGAATGCCGTCATCGCAGAGCTCAGCAGTGTGGCATTTTTTTTGTGTGTCTGCCTCTGACAACAGTGATGCCATTTGCAACCTGTGCCAAAAAAAACTCAGTCGTGGGAAGTCCAACACCCACCTAGGTACAACTGCTTTGCGAAGGCACATGATCGCACATCACAAATGCCTATGGGATCAACACATGAGTAGAAGCAGCACACAAACTCAAAGCCACCATCCTCCTCCTGGTCCAGCATCTTCAGCCACGTCAACCACTGCTGTCCTCCTTGCCCCCTCTCAACCATCCGCCACTCCGTCTCTCTTCCGGACCATTTCCTGCTCATCTGCCCACAGTCAGGTGTCTGTCAAGGACATGTTTGAGTGTAAGAAGCCAATGTCACAAAGTCACCCCCTTGTCTGACAGCTGGCTTGTCTGAGCTCTTAGCCCACCAGCTTTTACCATACAAGCTGGTGGAGTCTGAGGCGTTCCAAAAATTTGTAGCTATTGGGACACTGCAGTGGAAGGTACCCGGACAAAATTTCTTTTCACAAAAGGCAATCCCCAACCTGTACTTGATTGTGCGAAAGGAAGTAATGGCGTGTCTGGCACACAGTGTTGGGGCAAGGATCCATCTGACCACTGATAGCTGGTCTGCAAAGCATGGTCAGGGCAGGTATATCACCTACAATGCACATTAGGTAAACCTGCTGACAGCTGACAACCATGGAATGCGTGGCTCTGCAGAGTTGGTGACACCGCCACAACTTGCAGGCAGGCCTGCTGCCACCTCCTCTACTCCTCCTACTCCATCCTCTTCCATAACCTCCTCGGCTGAGTCCTCTTCTGCTGCTGCGTCTTGCTCCACATCAACGGCACCCCCCCAGCTCCCCAGGTACTATTCCACTTCCTGGATACGGCAGTGTCATGCCGTCTTGGGGTTGACTTGCCTGAAAGCAGAGAGTCACACCGGACCAGCACTCCTGTCTGCCCTGAACGCACAGGTGGATCAGTGGCTGACTCCGCACCAACTGGATATGGGCAAAGTGGTTTCTGACAACGGAAGTAATTTGGTGGCAGCATTGAAATTGGGCAAGTTGACACATGTGCCGTGCATGGCACATGTGTGTAATCTGATCGTACAACGCTTTGTGCATAAGTACCCAGGCTTACAGGACATCTTGAAGCAGGCCAGGAAGGTGTGTGGCCATTTCAGGCATTCCTACACGCCCATGGCGCACTTTTCTGATATCCAGCGGCAAAACAACATGCCAGTGAGGCGCTTGATTTGCGACAGCCCCACACGTTGGAATTCAACACTCCTAATGTTCGACCGCCTGATCCAACAAGAAAAAGCCATTAACGAGTATTTGTATGACTGGGGTGCTAGGACAGCCTCTGCGGAGCTGGGAATTTTTTTGGCACGTTACTGGGCACTCATGCGCAATGCCTGTAGGCTCATGTGTCCTTTTGAGGAGGTGACAAACCTAGTCAGTCGCACCGAAGGCACCATCAGCGACATCATACCATTTGTTTTCTTCCTGGAGCGTGCCCTGCGAAGAGTGCTGGATCAGGCCATAGATGAGCGTGAAGAGGAAGAGTTGTGGTCACCATCATCACCAGAAACAGCCTTATCAGCATCGCTTGCTGGACCTGCGGCAACGCTGGAAGAGGATTGTGAGGAAGAGGAGTCAGAGGAGGAATGTGGCTTTGAGGAGGAGGAGGAAGACCAACCACAACAGGCATCCCAGGGTGCTCGTTGTCACCTATCTGGTACCCGTGGTGTTGTTCATGGCTGGGGGGAAGAAGATACCTTCAGTGAGATCACTGAGGATGAGGAACGGGACATGAGTAGCTCGGCCTCCAACCTTGTGCAAATGGGGTCTTTCATGCTGTCGTGCCTGTTGAGGGACCCTCGTATAAAAAAGCTGAAGGAGAACGACCTGTACTGGGTGTCCACGCTACTAGACCCCCGGTATAAGCATAAAGTGCCTGAAATGTTGCCGAATTACCGCAAGTTGGAAAGGATGCAGCAGTTCCAAAATAAATTAAAAAGTATGCTTTACACAGCGTATAAGGGTGATGTCACAGCACAACGGGAATCTAACAGGGGAAGAGGTGAAAGTAATCCTCCGACTCCCACTACCACGCCGGCAAGGACAGGACGCTTTACAGACGTGTTGTTGATGGAGGACATGCAGAGCTTTTTAAGTCCTATGCATCGCCACAGCCCTTCGGGGTCCACCCTCAGAGAACGACTCTATCGACAGGTAGCAGACTACCTCGCCTTAACTGCAGATCTCGACACTCTGAGGAGCGATGAACCCCTTGACTACTGGGTGTGCAGGCTTGACCTGTGGCCTGAGCTATCCCAATTTGCGATAGAACTTCTGGCCTGCCCCGCTTCAAGTGTCCTGTCAGAAAGGACCTTCAGTGCAGCAGGAGGTATTGTCACTGAGAAGAGAAGTCGCCTAGGTCAAAAAAGTCTAGATTACCTCACCTTTATTAAGATGAATGAGGGATGGATCCCGAAGGGACTGACATTGGGCGATACATTCGACTAAAAAAGGCCTGATGAGATGAGCTGCCTTGGGCTAAAAATGGTCCACACGCTGCTGTATTTTATCTTCGAATGCCGGATGACTTGCGTGACTTATCCGCCACCAACTAGGGTTCAAGCCTTAGTGTTTTAGGGCACTTTCTGCCTGGGAAACAAACATCAATTTTTCTGGCCGCTGCTACAGCAGCGGCTGCAACAATACCTAATTTTTCAGGCATGTGTACAATACATGCCAAATTTTTCTGGCCTCTGGTGCTGCACTGTGGCTTCAAAAACCACACCACTCATATCTGGTGGCACAGTAGATTGCTCGCGCAGTGCCCCAAATTTGAAGTAGGAGGACCCACCAAACATCTTTTTCCATCTCCCGGTTCCTAAAATCCATGCCATATACACGTCCCCTGATAGGGGGCGTAACAGGTATTAAACTGATCAGAATAGTACTACTTAACACACCACTCATATCTGGTGGCACAGTAGATTGCACGCGCAGTGCCCCAAATTTGAAGTAGGAGGACCGACCAAGCATCTTTTTCCATCTCCCGGTTCCTAAAATCCATGCCATATACACGTCCCCTGGCGCCGCAACTGCCTCTGGGAACCTTACCATGGGTCCCAGAACGCACATCTTGTAATTCTCTGTCTGGGAAATTATCTATCTATCAAATCTATCTATTTATCTATCAAATCTATCTATCGTATCTATCAAATGTATATTGCATCTATTGATCTATCTATCTAATCTATGTATCTATCTATCTATCAAATCTATCTATCTCGTGGCCGGACTGTTTTGTGACAGCCACTTGTGTTTCGGCCAAATGTCCGTCAGCTAAAAGTCCGGCCATGATTGCACGCGCAGTGCCCCAAATTTGAAGTAGGAGGACCGACCAAGCATCTTTTTCCATCTCCCGGTTCCTAAAATCCATGCCATATACACGTCCCCTGATAGGGGGCATAACAGGTATTAAACTGATCAGAATAGTACTACTTAACACACCACTCATATTTGGTGGCACAGTAGATTGCACGCGCAGTGCCCGAAATTTGAAGTAGGAGGACCGACCAAGCATCTTTTTCCATCTCCCGGTTCCTAAAATCCATGCCATATACACGTCCCCTGGCGCCGCCACTGCCTCTGGGAACCTTACCATGGGTCCCAGACCGCACGTCTTGTAATTCTCTGTCTGGGAAATTATATATCTATCAAATCTATCTATTTATCTATCAAATCTATCTATCTATCTATCTATTTATCATATCTATCAAATGTATATTGCATCTATTGATCTATCTATCTAATCTATGTATCTATGTATCTATCAAATCTATCTATCTCGTGGTTGTGCAAATGGACTGTTTGCGGTTGTTTGCGGTGCGTTAAACGAGGAGTTTGGTCTGTCACTGTGAAGCGGGCGTAACCCTTACAATACCTGATCGATACAACATCATACCTGATGTTTTAAAGCAGGTTATTCCAAACAATTTAGGAATGTTAGGTGATTTATGGCTTAAAACCAGACTCTGCATCAACTATGTAATTTTCCGTGGGAGTTTTGCCATGGATCCCCCTACGGCATGCCACAGTCCAGGTGTTAGTCCCCTTGAAACAACCTTTCCATCACTATTGTGGCCAGAAAGAGTCCCTGTGGGTTTTAAAATTCGCCTGCCTATTGAAGTCAATGGCGGTTCACCCGGTTCGCCTGTTCGCGACATCACTATTTATAAATAGATTGGAGTATGATGGGGTGACATTAGATCCCATAGCTGTACCCCTGACCTGGATGTACCTGTCATCCTGGAACAGAAAATAGTTCCGGTCTAAAAAATAAAGTTACATTGTTGATTAGAATAAGATTTTTCTCTAAGCATATAACTGATAATCTGAATACCTGCTTCATGTGTAATGGATGTATAGAGGCTTTTACATCCATAGTGAATAATAAAAATGTATCTGATGGAAAGTGTACATCTTTAACATTTTTGATAAAGTGTCCCGTTTCTCTTATATATGATGACATTTTTTATCACTTTTTTGCAATGTATGTAAACACTGCATCTATACTAGAGACAATAGGGTTCTTATGGATTTTGGTAACAGTGTAAAAAATTGGTGTACATGGTTGTTTATTATATAAATAATCATTTACGGCTAGATTTAGAGTTGGGCGGTAGCCGTGAAAACCAGCGTTAGAGGCTCCTAACGCTGGTTTTAGGCTACCTCCGGTATTTGGAGTCACTCAAAAAAGGGTCTAACGCTCACTTTTCAGCCGTGACTTTTCCATACCGCAGATCCCCCTACGCCATTTGCGTATCCTATCTTTTCAATGGGATCTTTCTAACGCCGGTATTTAGAGTCGTGGCTGAAGTGAGCGTTAGAAATCTAACGACCAAACTCCAGCCGCAGAAAAAAGTCAGTAGTTAAGAACTTTCTGGGCTAACGCCAGTTCATAAAGCTCTTAACTACTGTGCCCTAAAGTACACTAACACCCATAAACTACCTATGTACCCCTAAACCGAGGTCCCCCCACATCGCCGCCACTCGATTAAATTTTTTTAACCCCTAATCTGCCGACCGCCACCTACGTTATACTTATGTACCCCTAATCTGCTGCCCCTAACACCGCCGACCCCTGTATTATATTTATTAACCCCTAATTTGCCCCCCACAACGTCGCCGCCAGCTACCTACAATAATTAACCCCTAATCTGCCGACCGTAAAGCGCCGCCACCTACGTTATCCTTATGTACCCCTAATCTGCTGCCCCTAACACCGCCGACCCCTATATTATATTTATTAACCCCTAATCTGCCCCCCTCAACGTCGCCTCCACCTGCCTACACTTATTAACCCCTAATCTGCCGAGCGGACTGCACCGCTACTATAATAAAGTTATTAACCCCTAATCCGCCTCACTAACCCTATAATAAATAGTATTAACCCCTAATCTGCCCTCCCTAACATCGCCGATACCTAACTTCAATTATTAACCCCTAATCTGCCGACCGGAGCTCACTGCTATTCTAATAAATGTATTAACCCCTAAAGCTAAGTCTAACCCTAACACTAACACCCCCCTAAGTTAAATATAATTTTAATCTAACAAAATTAATTAACTCTTATTAAATAAATTATTATTATTTAAAGCTAAATACTTACCTGTAAAATAAATCCTAATATAGCTACAATATAAATTATAATTACATTGTAGCTATTTTAGGATTAATATTTATTTTACAGGCAACTTTGTAATTATTTTAACCAGGTACAATAGCTATTAAATAGTTAAGAACTATTTAATAGCTACCTAGTTAAAATAATTACAAAATTACCTGTAAAATAAATCCTAACCTAAGTTACAATTAAACCTAACACTATACTATCATTAAATTAATTAAATAAAATACCTATAATTACCTACAATTAAACCTAACACTACACTATCAATACATTAATTAAATACAATATCTACAAATAACTACAATGAAATAAACTAACTAAAGTACAAAAAATAAAAAAGAACTAAGTTACAAAAAATAAAAAAATATTTACAAACATAAGAAAAATATTACAACAATTTTAAACTAATTACACCTACTCTAAGCCACCTAATAAAATAACAAAGACCCCCAAAATAAAAAAATGCCCTACCCTATTCTAAATTACTAAAGTTCAAAGCTCTTTTACCTTACCAGCCCTGAACAGGGACCTTTGCGGGGCATGCCCCAAGAAGTTCAGCTCTTTTGCCTGTAAAAAAAAACATACAATACCCCCCCCCAACATTACAACCCACCACCCACATACCCCTAATCTAACCCAAACCCCCCTTAAATAAACCTAACACTAAGCCCCTGAAGATCATCCTACCTTGTCTTCACCTCACCAGGTATCACCGATCCGTCCTGGCTCCAAAATCTTCATCCAACCCAAGCGGGGGCTGGCGATCCATCATCCGGTGGCTGAAGAGGTCCAGAAGAGGCTCCAAAGTCTTCATCCTATCCGGGAAGAAGAGGCGATCCGGACCGGCAACCATCTTGATCCAAGCGGCATCTTCTATCTTCATCCGATGACGACTGGCTCCATCCTGAAGACCTCCACCGCGGACCCATCTTCTTCCGGCGACGTCCAACTGAAGAATGACGGTTCCTTTAAGGGACATCATCCAAGATGGCGTCCCTCGAATTCTGATTGGCTGATAGGATTCTATCAGCCAATCGGAATTAAGGTAGGAATATTCTGATTGGCTGATGGAATCAGCCAATCAGAATCAAGTTCAATCCGATTGGCTGATCCAATCAGCCAATCAGATTGAGCTCGCATTCTAGCCAATTGTTGTCACCAATCATATTTCTGTTAACAGTATTGCAAAAATTATCAATCATCACTGTTTAGACTGTCAGTAATCAGTCTCCTAGTGTCCTTGAATTGCATCTCCCTCCTGCCTGCCATCCTTTTGTGCCAGGCCGTCTTGCCAACTATTTACACCAATCCTAATTTTTTGTCACAGTATAGTTACTAATTCAAATTAAAAAAATCTTTATTGTTGATGATCTTAACCCTCAGTTTGCTCGTGCCTTTGAATTGCACTTTTCTACAGCCTTCCAAGCCTGTGTGCCAGGCCTACTTAAAAAATATTTACACCAATCATATTTGTTGTGACAGTATTCTAATAATTAAAAATTTAAATTTTTGGTAATAGTTGCTGTGATTTGAATCGTCAGTTTGCTGGTGCCATTGAATAGCACTTTCCTCCTGCCTTGCAGCCTGCTGTGAGCCAGGCCTACCTAGCCAATTGTTGTCAGCAATCATATTTCTGTTAACAGTATTTCAAAAATTGTCAATCATCACTGTTTAGACTGTCAGTAATCAGTCTCCTAGTTTCCTTGAATTGCATCTCCCTCCTGCCTGCCATCCTTTTGTGCCAGGCCGTCTTGCCAACTATTTACACCAATCCAAATTTTTTGTCACAGTATAGTTACTAATTACAATTAAAAAAATCTTTATTGTTGATGATCTTAACCCTCAGTTTGCTCGTGCCTTTGAATTGCACTTTTTTACAGCCTTCCAAACCTGTGTGCCAGGCCAACTTAAAAAATATTTACACCAATCATATTTGTTGTGACAGTATTCTAATAATTAAAAATTAAAATTTTTGGTAATAGTTGCTGTGATTTGAATCCTCAGTTTGCTGGTGCCATTGAATAGCACTTTCCTCCTGCCTTGCAGCCTGCTGTGAGCCAGGCCCACCTAGCCAATTGTTGTCAGCAATCATATTTCTGTTAACAGTATTGCAAAAATTGTCAATCATCACTGTTTAGACTGTCAGTAATCAGTCTCCTAGTTTCCTTGAATTGCATCTCCCTCCTGCCTGCCATCCTTTTGTGCCAGGCCGTCTTGCCAACTATTTACCCCAATCCAAATTTTTTGTCACAGTATAGTTACTAATTAAAATTAAAAAAATCTTTATTGTTGATGATCTTAATCCTCAGTTTGCTCGTGCTTTTGAATTTCACTTTTCTACAGACTTCCAAGCCTGTGTGCCAGGCCTACTTAAAAAATATTTACACCAATCATATTTGTTGTGACAGTATTCTAATAATTAAAAATTAAAATTTTTGGTAATAGTTGCTGTGATTTGAATCGTCAGTTTGCTGGTGCCATTAAATAGCACTTTCCTCCTGCCTTGCAGCCTGCTGTGAGCCAGGCCCACCTAGCCAATTGTTGTCAGCAATCATATTTCTGTTAACAGTATTGCAAAATTGTCAATCATCACTGTTTAGACTGTCAGTAATCAGTCTCCTAGTTTCCTTGAATTGCATCTCCCTCCTGCCTGCCATCCTTTTGTGCCAGGCCGTCTTGCCAACTATTTACACCAATCCAAATATTTTGTCACAGTATAGTTGCTAATTATAATTAAAAAAATCTTTATTGTTGATGATCTTAACCCTCAGTTTGCTCGTGCCTTTGAATTGCACTTTTCTACAGCCTTCCAAGCCTGTGTGCCAGGCCTACTTAAAAAATATTTACACCAATCATATTTGTTGTGACAGTATTCTAATAATTAAATATTAAAATTTTTGGTAATAGTTGCTGTGATTTGAATCGTCAGTTTGCTGGTGCCATTGAATAACACTTTCCTCCTGCCTTGCAGCCTGCTGTGAGCCAGGCCCACCTAGCCAATTGTTGTCAGCAATCATATTTCTGTTAACGGTATTGCAAAAATTGTCAATCATCACTGTTTAGACTGTCAGTAATCAGTCTCCTAGTTTCCTTGAATTGCATCTCCCTCCTGCCTGCCATCCTTTTGTGCCAGGCCGTCTTGCCAACTATTTACACCAATCCAAATTTTTTGTCACAGTATAGTTACTAATTACAATTAAGAAAATCTTTATTGTTGATGATCTTAATCCTCAGTTTGCTCGTGCCTTTGAATTTCACTTTTCTACAGCCTTCCAAGCCTGTGTGCCAGGCCTACTTAAAAAATATTTACACCAATCATATTTGTTGTGACAGTATTCTAATAATTAAAAATTAAAATTTTTGGTAATAGTTGCTGTGATTTGAATTGTCAGTTTGCTGGTGCCATTGAATAGCACTTTCCTCCTGCCTTGCAGCCTGCTGTTAGCCAGGCCCACCTAGCCAATTGTTGTCAGCAATCATATTTCTGTTAACAGTATTGCAAAAATTGTCAATCATCACTGTTTAGACTGTCAGTAATCAGTCTCCTAGTGTCCTTGAATTGCATCTCCCTCCTGCCTGCCATCCTTTTGTGCCAGGCCGTCTTGCCAACTATTTACACCAATCCAAATATTTTGTCACAGTATAGTTACTAATTACAATTAAAAAAATCTTTATTGTTGATGATCTTAACCCTCAGTTTGCTCGTGCCTTTGAATTGCACTTTTCTACAGCCTTCCAAGCCTGTGTGCCAGGCCTACTTAAAAAATATTTACACCAATCATATTTGTTGTGACAGTATTCTAATAATTAAATATTAAAAATTTTGGTAATAGTTGCTGTGATTTGAATCGTCAGTTTGCTGGTGCCATTGAATAGCACTTTCCTCCTGCCTTGCAGCCTGCTGTGAGCCAGGCCCACCTAGCCAATTGTTGTCAGCAATCATATTTCTGTTAACATTATTGCAACAATTGTCAATCATCACTGTTTAGACTGTCAGTAATCAGTCTCCTAGTGTCCTTGAATTGCATCTCCCTCCTGCCTGCCATCCTTTTGTGCCAGGCCGTCTTGCCAACTATTTACACCAATCCAAATATTTTGTCACAGTATAGTTACTAATTACAATTAAAAAAATCTTTATTGTTGATTATCTTAACCCTCAGTTTGCTCGTGCCTTTGAATTGCACTTTTCTACAGCCTTCCAAGCCTGTGTGCCAGGCCTACTTAAAAAATATTTACACCAATCATATTTGTTGTGACAGTATTCTAATAATTAAATATTAAAATTTTTGGTAATAGTTGCTGTGATTTGAATCGTCAGTTTGCTGGTGCCATTGAATAACACTTTCCTCCTGCCTTGCAGCCTGCTGTGAGCCAGGCCCACCTAGCCAATTGTTGTCAGCAATCATATTTCTGTTAACAGTATTGCAAAAATTGTCAATCATCACTGTTTAGACTGTCAGTAATCAGTCTCCTAGTGTCCTTGAATTGCATCTCCCTCCTGTCTGCCATCCTTTTGTGCCAGGCCGTCTTGCCAACTATTTACACCAATCCTAATTTTTTGTCACAGTATAGTTACTAATTACAATTAAAAAAATCTTTATTGTTGATGATCTTAATCCTCAGTTTGCTCGTGCCCTAGAATAGCACTTTTCTACAGCCTTCCAAGCCTGTGTGCCAGGCCTACTTAAAAAATATTTACACCAATCATATTTGTTGTGACAGTATTCTAATAATTAAAAATTAAAATTTTTGGTAATAGTTGCTGTGATTTGAATCGTCAGTTTGCTGGTGCCATTGAATAGCACTTTCCTCCTGCCTTGCAGCCTGCTGTGAGCCAGTCCCACCTAGCCAATTGTTGTCAGCAATCATATTTCTGTTAACAGTATTGCAAAAATTGTCAATCATCACTGTTTAGACTGTCAGTAATCAGTCTCCTAGTGTCCTTGAATTGCATCTCCCTCCTGCCTGCCATCCTTTTGTGCCAGGCCGTCTTGCCAACTATTTACACCAATCCAAATATTTTGTCACAGTATAGTTACAAATTACAATTAAAAAAATCTTTATTGTTGATGATCTTAACCCTCAGTTTGCTCGTGCCTTTGAATTGCACTTTTCTACAGCCTTCCAAGCCTGTGTGCCAGGCCTACTTAAAAAATATTTACACCAATCAAATTTGTTGTGACAGTATTCTAATAATTAAATATTAAAATTTTTGGTAATAGTTGCTGTGATTTGAATCGTCAGTTTGCTGGTGCCATTGAATAACACTTTCCTCCTGCCTTGCAGCCTGCTGTGAGCCAGGCCCACCTAGCCAATTGTTGTCAGCAATCATATCAGTATTTCAAAAATTGTCAATCATCACTGTTTTGACTGTCATTAATCAGTCTCCTAGTGTCCTTGAATTGCATCTCCCTCCTGCCTGCCATCCTTTTGTGCCAGGCCGTCTTGCCAACTATTTACACCAATCCAAATATTTTGTCACAGTATAGTTACAAATTACAATTAAAAAAATCTTGATTGTTGATCTTAATCCTCATTTTGCTTGTGCCATTGAATTGCACTTTTCTACTGCCTGCCAGCCTGTGTGCCAGGCCCAACTATCCAATTAGTGCTAGCAATCATATTTCTTTTAACAGTATTGCAAAATTTGTCAATCAACACTGTTTTGACTGTCAATCTGCAGTCTACTAGTGCCCTTGAATTGCATTTTCCTCCTGCCTGCCTGCCTGTGTGCCAGTCCCAACTAGCCAATTAGTGCCACCACTCATATTTATTGTAACAGGATTGGAATTTTTGTTAATCATAACTGTTTTGACTGTGATTCTTCAGTTTCCTAGTGCCATTGAATTGCAGTTTCCTTTCTCCCAGTGTGTGTGCCAGACAGGATCATTTGCCAAATAGTGCCAAACAATCATATTTGTTGCCACAGTACTAGTAATATTTCAAAAAATTAACAATTTGTGATCTGTCTTTTTTGTTGTTATCAGTCTCATCGCGTATACTGTGCCCACTTTCACAGTGCCACCACTCAATTGGTGTAATAGTATTGTTAGTGTCCATTTAAAAAAAAATGACAGGCAGAGGCAGGCCACCCCGCAGGTTCCGTGGTCGTGGTGCTGTGATTCCTTTAGACCCTACAAATATGCACATTGTTCATACGCCGGGTGCCAGGGGGGATGCAAAAACTTCTGAGGAGGACCTAGTTGAATGGCTAACACAGGAAACCCAATCTTCTTCAGCTTCCGCTGCTAGTCCTCCTAACCTTGACGCACCATCTAAGTCCAGCTGTGCTTTGGGCAGGTCTCAAGTGACCAGTGACACTCTGCCACCTGTCGCCACCACCAACACTAGCACCACAGCCGCTTCACTTGATCTGTCACAGGAGTTATTGACACATCATTTTGAAGAAATGAGTGATGCGCAACCATCATTGACAGAGGATGTAGATAATAGTGATCAGTCTCAGTCAGGCAGCATTACCAACATGGAGGTACGGTGTGATGATGATGGTGATGTTGTACCCGCTGCTGCTTCCTTTCTTGATGTTTCAGATACAAGTGAAGCGGTTGATGATGATGTGTCGGTGGATGTCACGTGGGTGCCTGCTGCTAGAAGAGAAGAAGAAGAGGGGGAAAGTTCAGATGGGGAGACAGAGAGGAGGAGGAGGAGGAGACGATTTGGAAGCACGGGGAGGTCGTCTCAAGGAGCTAGTGGCACAGTCAGACAGCATGCATCGTCACCAGGGGTCAGCCAGACAGCCCGCCGACGCCCATCAACGCATGCTGTTGCCACCACCAGAATGCCGTCATCGCAGAGCTCAGCAGTGTGGCATTTTTTTTGTGTGTCTGCCTCTGACAACAGCGATGCCATTTGCAACCTGTGCCAAAAGAAACGGAGTCATGGGAAGTCCAACAGCCACCTAGGTACAACTGCTTTGCGAAGGCACATGGTCTCCCATCACAAAGGCCGATGGGAAGAACACATGAGTAGAAGCAGCACACAAAGTGAAAGTTGCCCTCCTCCTCCTGCTCCAGCATCTTCAGCCACGTCAACCAGTGCTGTCCTCCTTGCCCCCTCTCAACCATCCTCCACTCAGTCTCTCTTACGTAGCAGTTCCTGGTCATCTGCCCACAGTCAGGTGTCTGTCAAGGACATGTTTGAGCGTAAGAAGCCAATTTCTCAAAGTCACCCCCTTGCCCAGCGTCTGACAGCTGGCTTGTCTGAACTCTTAGCCCGCCAGCTTTAACCATACAAGCTGGTGGAGTCTGATGCTTTCAAAAAATTTGTATCTATTGGGACACCGCAGTGGAAGGTACCTGGCAGAAATTTCTTTTCACAAAAGGCAATCCCAAACCTGTACTCTGTTGTGAGAAAGGAAGTTATGGCATGTCTGGCACACAGCGTTGGGGCAAGGGTCCATATGACCACGGATAGCTGGTCTGCAAAGCATGGTCAGGGCAGGTATATCACCTACACTGCGCATTGGGTAAACCTGCTGACTTCTGACAAGCATGCAATGCGTGGCTCTGCAGAAGAGTTGGTGACACCGCCACGACTTGCAGGCAGGCCTGCTGCTACCTCCTCTACTCCTCCTACTCCATCCTCTTCCATAACCTCTTCCTCGGCTGAGTCCTCTTCAACTTCTGCGTCTTGCTCCACATCTATGGCACCCCCCCAGCTCCCCAGGTACTATGCTACATCCCGAGTACGGCAGTGTCACGCCGTCTTGGGGTTGAATTGCCTGAAAGCGGAGAGTTACACCGCACCAGCACTCTTGACCGCCCTGAACGCACAGGTGGATCAGTGGCTGACTCCGCACCAACTGGAGATTGGCAAGGTTGTTTCTGACAATGGAAGTAATTTGGTGGCGGCATTGAAATTGGGCAAGTTGACACATGTGCCGTGCATGGCACATGTTTGTAATCTGATTTTACAATGATTTGTCCATAAGTACCCAGGCTTACAGGACGTCCTGAAGCAGGCCAGGAAGGTGTGTGGCCATTTCAGGCGTTCCTACACGGCCATGGCGCACTTGTCTGATATCCAGCGTCGAAACAACCTGCCAGTGAGGCGCTTGATTTGCGACAGCCCGACACGGTGGAATTCAACACTCCTAATGTTTGACCGCCTGCTCCAACAAGAAAAAGCTGTTAATGTGTATTTGTATGACCGGGGTTCTAGGACAGCCTCTGGGGAGCTGGGGATATTTTTGCCAAATTACTGGACGCTCATGCGCAATGCCTGTAGGCTCATGCATCCTTTTGAGGAGGTGACAAACCTTGTCAGTCGCACCGAAGGCACCATCAGCGACATCATACCATTTGTTTTCTTCCTGGATCGTGCCCTGCGAAGAGTGCTGGATCAGGCAGTAGATGAGCGTGAAGAGGAAGCGGGAGAGTTGTGGTGTCCATCACCCCCGCAAACAGCCGAATCAGCATTGCTTGCTGGACCTGTGGCAACGCAGGAAGAGGATTGTGAGGAAGAGGAGTCAGAGGAGGAATGTGGCTTTGGGGAGGATGAGGAGGAGGAAGACCGAGCACAACAGTCATCCCAGGGTGCTCGTTGTTGTCACCTCTCTGGTACCCGTGGTGTTGTACGTGGCTGGGGGGAAGAAGATACCATCAGTGAGATCAGTGAGGAGGAGGAACGCGACATGATTAGCTCAGCATCCAACCTTGTTCAAATGGGTTCTTTCATGCTGTCGTGCCTGTTGAGGGACCCTCGTATAAAAAAGCTGAAGGAGAATGACCTGTACTGGGTGTCCACGTTCCTCGACCCCCGGTATAAGCATAAAGTGCCTGAAATGTTACCAAATTCCCGCAAGTCGGAAAGGATGGAGCATTTTCATAATAAATTAAAAACTATGCTTTACACAGCGTATAAGGGTGATGTCACAGCACCACGGGAATGTAACAGGGGAAGAGATGAAATTAATCCTCCTCCTCCCACGACCACGGCGGCAAGGACCGGGCGCTTTCCTGACGTCTTGTTGATAGAGGACATGCGTACCTTTTTAACTCCCATGCACCATCAGAGCCTTTCGGGATCCAGCCTTAGAGAAAGACTCAACCGACAGGTAGCAGACTACCTAGCTTTAACTGCGGATCTCGACACTCTCAGGAGCGATGGACCCCTTGACTACTGGGTGTGCAGGCTGGACTTGTGGCCTGAGCTATCCCAATTTGCAATGGAACTTCTGGCCTGCCCCGCTTCAAGTGTCCTGTCCGAAAGGACTTTTAGTGCAGCAGGAGGTTTTGTCACTGAGAAGAGAAGTCGCCTAGGTCAAAAAAGCCTTGACTATCTCACTTTTATAAAAATGAATGAGGGCTGGATCCTGAAGGGACTGACATTGGGCGATACATTTGAATAAAAAACTACTGATGATGATATGAGCTGCCTTGGGCTACAACTGGTACACAGGCTGGCCTTTTTTTTTTGGTTATAAAGACGGAGGACTTTCTTGACTTATCCGCCAACAACTAGTGTTCAAGCCACAAGCTTTTAGGGCACTTTATAAATGTTTTACAAACATCGATTTCTCTGGCCGCTGCTACAGCAGTTGCTCCAACAATACCCCAATGTTTCAGTCATTTGTACATTCCTAATTTTTCTGGCCTCTGCTGCATCTCTGTGGGTACCAAACTCAAATAAAAAAAATAATGCACATAACACTAGTGATTAAACTGTTATGAATTGTACAACTTTACACACCACTCATATCCGGTGTACCATTCAATTGAACGCAAAATGCAACAAATTTGAAAGAGTAGGACCGACCAAGCATCTTTATCCGTCTCTTGGTTGCTCTAAATTATCTCCGTGTTCCATCTATGACATACCTGTACTCTATTGTGCAAAAAGGTGGCATATGTTGTGTTTCATGCTGTTGTGCCTGTTGCGGGTCGTGGCCCATGATATAAAAAGGCTGAAGGAGAACGACCTGTAGTAATGGGTGCCCCATCCAGTTTTTAGAAAAATGTTCCTGGTTCCTCTCAATTATCTTTGGGTTTCTAAAATGGATGCCATACCTGTACTCGCTTGTGCAAAAGGATGGCATATGTGGTGGTGTTTCCTGCAGTTGTTTCTGTTGAGGGTGCTGGACCCTCTTATAAAAAAGCTGAAGGAGAACGACCTGGAGTGGGAGTCCAAGCATGGTTTTTGGTGCTATTTCACTTTTACAAACAATTATCTGTGGGTTTCACAAATCAATGCCGTACCAGTACTCTATTGTTCCAAAGTATGCCATATGTTCTCTTTCCTGCTGGTATTTTGTTTGAGGGTCCTGGACACTCTTATAAAAAGGCCTAAGGTGAAAGAGGTGTACTGGGTGTCCACTCTTTTTTATTTTCTATTTCTCATTTGACCAAAATTATCTCTGGTTTTGTAAAATCAATGCCGTTCCTGTAGTCTATTGTTCAAAAGGATGCCATACGTCCTCTTTCCTGCTGGTGTTTTTTTTGAGTGTCCAGGACCCTCTTATAAAAAGGCCTAAGGAGAAAGAGGTGTACTGGTTGGCCACTCATTTTTATTTTTCTATTTAACAATTGAACAAAATGATCTCTGGGTTTGTAAAATCAATGCTGTACCTGTACTCTATTGTTCAAAAGGATGCCATACATCCTCTTTCCTGCTGGTGTTTTTTTTTGAGGGTCCAGGACCCTCTTATAAAAAGGCCTAAGGAGAAAGAGGTGTACTGGCTGTCCATCGAATCATTTTTTCATTTACATTTACATTTTAAAAAAAAATTCTATGGGTTTCTAAAATCTATGCCTTTCCTGTACTCTATTGTTCAAAAGTATGCCATATGTCCCCTTTCCTGCTGGTGTTTTGTTTGAGGGTCCTGGACCCTCTTATAAAAAGGCCTAGGGAGAAAGAATTGTACTTTTTTTCACAAAGGATGCCATATGTCCTCTTTCCTACTGCTGGTTTTGTTGAGTGTCCTGGAGCCTCTGCTAAAAAGGCCTAAGGATAAAGAAGTGTACTGGGTGTCTATTCAATGTTTTTTTAGATTTCACGGTTGTAACAAATTTTTTCTGTCTTTCAAAAATCAATGCCTTTCCTGTAATCTATTTTTCAAAAGGATGCCATATGTCCTATTTCATGCTGTTCTTTCTGTTGAGGCTCTGGGACACTGTTATAAAAAGGACTAAGGATAAAGAAGTGTACTGGGTGTCCAATCAATGTTTTTTTTCTATTTCCCGGGTCATATAACTGATCTCTGTGTTTCTAAAATCAATGCCTTTCCTGTAATCTAATTTTCAAAAGTATGCCATATGTCCTCTTTCCTGCTGGTGTTTTTTTTGAGGGTCCAGGAACCTCTTATAAAAAGGCCTAAGGAGACAGTGGTGTACTGGGTGTCCATCGAATCATTTTTTGATTCAAATTTACATTTGCAAAAAATTATCTATGGGTTTCTAAAATCAATGCCTTTCCTGTACTCTTACTCTATTGTTAAAAAGTATGCCATATGTCCCCTTTCCTGCTGGTGTTTTGTTTGAGGGTCCTGGACCCTCTTATAAAAAGGCCTAGGGAGAAAGAATTGTACTGGGTGTCCATCCAATCATTTTTTTTAAATTAAAATTCACGGTTGCAACAAATTATCCCCGGGTTTCTAAAATCAATGCCTTTCCTATAATCTTTTCTTCACAAAGGATGCCATATGTCCTCTTTCCTACTGCTGGTTTTATTGAGTGTCCTGGAGCCTCTGCTAAAAAGGCCGAAGGATAAAGAAGTGTACTGGGTGTCTATTCAATGTTTTTTTAGATTTCCCGTTTGTAACAAATTTTTTCTGTCTTTCTAAAATCAATGCCTTTCCTGTAATCTATTTTTCAAAAGGATGCCATATGTCCTCTTTCATGCTGTTCTTTCTGTTGAGGCTCCGGGACACTCTTCTAAAAAGGCCTAAGGATAAATAAGTGTACTGGGTGTATAATCTATTTTTTTTTAGATTTCACGGTTGCAACTAATGATCTCTGTGTTTCTAAAATCAATGCCTTTCCTGTAATCTAATTTTCTAAAGGATGCCATATGTCCTCTTTCATGCTGCTGGTTTTGTGGAGGGTCCTGGAGCCTCTGCTAAAAAGGCCTAAGGATAAATAAGTGTACTTGGTGTATAATCAACGTTTTTTGTGATTTCACGGTTGCAACTAATGATCTCTGTGTTTCTAAAATCAATGCCTTTCCTGTAATCTAATTTTCTAAAGGATGCCATATGTCCTCTTTCATGCTGCTGGTTTTGTGGAGGGTCCTGGAGCCTCTGCTAAAAAGGCCTAAGGATAAATAAGTGTACTTGGTGTATAATCAAAGTTTTTTGTGATTTCACGGTTGCAACTAATGATCTCTGTGTTTCTAAAATCAATGCCTTTCCTGTAATCTAATTTTCTAAAGGATGCCATATGTCCTCTTTCATGCTGCTGGTTTTGTGGAGGGTCCTGGAGCCTCTGCTAAAAAGGCCTAAGGATAAATAAGTGTACTTGGTGTATAATCAAAGTTTTTTGTGATTTCACGGTTGCAACTAATGATCTCTGTGTTTCTAAAATCAATGCCTTTCCTGTAATCTAACTTTCTAAAGGATGCCATATGTCCTCTTTCAAGCTGCTGGTTTTGTGGAGGGCCCTGGAGCCTCTGCTAAAAAGGCCTAAGGATAAAGAAGTGTACTGGGTGTCTAATCAATGTTTTTTTCGATTTACCGTTTGCAACTAATGATCTCTGTGTTTCTGAAATCAATGCCTTTCCTATAATCATTTTTTTCAAAAGGATGCCATATGTCCTCTTTCCTGCTGCTGGTTTTGTCGAGGGTCCTGGAGCCTCTGCTGCGCATAATAAAGAAAAAAAATAATAATTTAACTTGACTTAATAACTGAAGCATGACTTCAGGAGTCAGGTGTGGTCGTAGGTAGTGGTTGTTGTTAGCAGATTATTTTTATTTCAAATTGCAATTGCCACAGCGTGCATAAAATGTGCGTCACTAGTTCAAATTTTAATTTTTTTTTTTTTTTCATTCAGGATTAGTTTGGGGTACGGCGCAATATTGGAAAGGCAAAAAACAGGTCTCGGTACCCGTTGATATAAGGGGTGACTACTACTGCTTTTACCAGGCTCCTCTTGGATAGCCCCAGAAAGTGTGACTATGAATCCCAAAAAGAAAATTAAATTAAGGTTGAAAACTAACTCCAAAGTAACTTGTAAGACCTGGAGCTCCTCAAACACACGTCCTACCTTAACAGCTATAGGCTCCCCAACCCACAAATCTTAACTTTTTCATGCCAATTGATATTGCCACAGCTGGAACAACAGTAAATAACATGTGCGTCACCACAGTCTCCGAAGCTGTTGTCGGATGTATATAAAAACACTGATAAAGTATTCCTTTAGGAGCGCAAAGAGATGGCTACCGGAACACTCCAGGAACTTCACAAGAGTGGCTGTATTGTGTTTCTGGTGATGTTTGAGACATTTGGGTAGTGTACAGGGAGGACAAAAATCGTCTCCATCTCTGTGCACCAAAGGACATGACGTCCTTGTCATCCATAAGCACATGAAATTGCTGGCATTTTTGTTGCTTCAAGAAGTTCATTTTTTGTGGTGATAGATAGTACTGAATTAAATAAACTTTGGTTTCCTACCATACTCAAGACAATCTTGTATTTCAAAATTCGTACTTGCTGTGGGAAACAGTGGCCTGTCCATACCAGGAAGATGATTTAGACAGAAGTAACGAGCTCTGCTTGCAGGTGACACATGTTTATCGTCAATCATCAAAGGGGTTGCGTGCAGAATATGGCTGATGGCCCCTTATTCACATGTTTGTCCAGAGCCACAACATTTGCAAACAGCCAGAAGAAAGGTCGTTTCTCACCAGCCTTAAGTTGAGCTTCATTTACCAAATGCTGATATTCAAAAAAATAGACAAACAGTTCCTTAAATAACACATTTGCGATATGGATTCACCAGAGCAAGGTCATTGCAAGTACTAAGTTCCCACGATAACAAAATTAAAATGCCACAACTATGCAATCTTCACCTTCAGATTATTATTGTCACACTCCATTGTACTCCTATGCCCAGCTCCCTGATCTTGTTTTTGTTGAGGGTCCTGGAGCCTCTGCTGAAAAGGCCTATGGATAATAAAGTGTACTGGGTGTCTGTTCAATGTTTTTTTTTTATTTCCCGGTTGCAAGTAATTATCTCAGTGTTTCTAAAATCAATGCCTTTCCTGTAATCTATAATTCAAAAAGATTGACATATGTCCTCTTTCATGCTGTTGTTTCAGTTGCGGCTCCGGGACCCTCGTATTAACAAGGCCTGAGGATAAATAAGTGTAACCGGTGTCTAATGAATGTTTTTTTATATTACACGGGTCATATAAATGATCTGTGGGTTTCTAAAATCAATGCCTTTCTTGTAATCTTTTATTCAAAAGTATGACATATCTCCTCTTTCATGCTGTTGTTTTGGTTGAGGCTCCGGGACCATCGTATTAAAAAGGCCTGAGCATAAATAAGTGTCACAGGTGTGTAATCAATTTTTTTTTCTAATTTCACGGTTGCAAATAATGATCTGTGGGTTTCTAAAATCAATGCCTTTCCTGTAATCTTTTATTCAAAAGGATTACATATCTCCTCTTTCATGCTGTTGTTTCGGTTGAGGCTCCGGGACCATCATATTAAAAAGGCCTGAGCATAAATAAGTGTCACGGCTGTGTAATCAATGTTTTTTTCTAATTTCACGGTTGCAAATAATGATCTGTGGGTTTCTAAAATCAATGCCTTTCCTGTAATCTTTTATTCAAAAGGATGACATATCTCCTCTTTCATGCTGTTGCTTTGGTTGAGCCTCCGGGACCCTCGTATTAAAAAGGCCTGAGCATAAATAAGTGTCACGGCTGTGTAATCAATGTTTTTTTCTAATTTCACGGTTGCAAATAATGATCTGTGGATTTCTAAAATCTATGCCTTTCCTGTAATCTTTTATTCAAAAGGATGACATATCTCCTCTTTCATGCTGTTGTTTCGGTTGAGGCTCCGGGACCCTCGTATTAAAAAGGCCTGAGCATAAATAAGTGTCACGGCTGTGTAATCAATGTTTTTTTCTAATTTCACGGTTGCAAATAATGATCTGTTGGTTTCTAAAATCAATGCCTTTACTGTAATCTTTTATTCAAAAGGATGACATATCTCCTCTTTCATGCTGTTGTTTCGGTTGAGGCTCCGGGACCATCGTATTAAAAAGGCCAGAGCATAAATAAGTGTCACGGGTGTGTAATCAATTTTTTTTTCTAATTTCACGGTTGCAAATAATGATCTGTGGGTTTCTAAAATCAATGCCTTTCCTGTAATCTTTTATTCAAAAGGATGACATGTCTCCTCTTTCATGCTGTTGTTTCGGTTGAGGCTCCGGGACCCTCGTATTAAAAAGGCCTGAGCATAAATAAGTGTCACGGGTGTGTAATCAATTTTTTTTTCTAAATTCACGGTTGCAAATAATGATCTGTGGGTTTCTAAAATCAATGCCTTTCCTGTAATCTTTTATTCAAAAGGATGACATATCTCCTCTTTCATGCTGTTGTTTCGGTTGAGGCTCCGGGACCCTCGTATTAAAAAGGCCGGAGCATAAATAAGTGTCACGGGTGTGTAATCAATTTTTTTTTCTAATTTCACGGTTGCAAATAATGATCTGTGGGTTTCTAAAATCAATGCCTTTCCTGTAATCTTTTATTCAAAAGGATGACATATCTCCTCTTTCATGCTGTTGTTTCGGTTGAGGTTCCGGGACCATCGTATTAAAAAGGCCGGAGCATAAATAAGTGTCACGGGTGTGTAATCAATTTTTTTTTCTAATTTCACGGTTGCAAATAATGATCTGTGGGTTTCTAAAATCAATGCCTTTCCTGTAATCTTTTATTCAAAAGGATGACATATCTCCTCTTTCATGCTGTTGTTTCGGTTGAGGCTCCGGGACCCTCGTATTAAAAAGGCCTGAGCATAAATAAGTGTCACGGGTGTGTAATCAATTTTTTTTTCTAAATTCACGGTTGCAAATAATGATCTGTGGGTTTCTAAAATCAATGCCTTTCCTGTAATCTTTTATTCAAAAGGATGACATATCTCCTCTTTCATGCTGTTGTTTCGGTTGAGGCTCCGGGACCCTCGTATTAAAAAGGCCTGAGCATAAATAAGTGTCACGGCTGTGTAATCAATGTTTTTTTATAATTTCACGGTTGCAAATAATGATCTGTGGGTTTCTAAAATCAATGCCTTTACTGTAATCTTTTATTTAAAAGGATGACATATCTCCTCTTTCATGCTGTTGTTTCGGTTGAGGCTCCGGGACCATCGTATTAAAAAGGCCGGAGCATAAATAAGTGTCACGGGTGTGTAATCAATGTTTTTTTCTAATTTCACGGTTGCAAATAATGATCTGTGGGTTTCTAAAATCAATGCCTTTCCTGTAATCTTTTATTCAAAAGGATGACATATCTCCTCTTTCATGCTGTTGTTTCGGTTGAGGCTCCGGGACCCTCGTATTAAAAAGGCCTGAGCATAAATAAGTGTCACGGCTGTGTAATCAATGTTTTTTTCTAATTTCACGGTTGCAAATAATGATCTGTGGGTTTCTAAAATCAATGCCTTTCCTGTAATCTTTTATTCAAAAGGATGACATATCTCCTCTTTCATGCTGTTGTTTCGGTTGAGGCTCCGGGACCATCGTATTAAAAAGGCCGGAGCATAAATAAGTGTCACGGGTGTGTAATCAATTTTTTTTTCTAATTTCACGGTTGCAAATAATGATCTGTGGGTTTCTAAAATCAATGCCTTTCCTGTAATCTTTTATTCAAAAGGATGACATATCTCCTCTTTCATGCTGTTGTTTCGGTTGAGGCTCCGGGACCCTCGTATTAAAAAGGCCTGAGCATAAATAAGTGTCACGGGTGTGTAATCAATTTTTTTTTCTAAATTCACGGTTGCAAATAATGATCTGTGGGTTTCTAAAATCAATGCCTTTCCTGTAATCTTTTATTCAAAAGGATGACATATCTCCTCTTTCATGCTGTTGTTTCGGTTGAGGCTCCGGGACCCTCGTATTAAAAAGGCCTGAGCATAAATAAGTGTCACGGCTGTGTAATCAATGTTTTTTTCTAATTTCACGGTTGCAAATAATGATCTGTGGGTTTCTAAAATCAATGCCTTTACTGTAATCTTTTATTCAAAAGGATGACATATCTCCTCTTTCATGCTGTTGTTTCGGTTGAGGCTCCGGGACCATCGTATTAAAAAGGCCTGAGCTTAAATAAGTGTCACAGGTGTGTAATCAATTTATTTTTCTAATTTCACGGTTGCAAATAATGATCTGTGGGTTTCTAAAATCAATGCCTTTCCTGTAATCTTTTATTCAAAAGGATTACATATCTCCTCTTTCATGCTGTTGTTTCGGTTGAGGCTCCGAGACCATCGTATTAAAAAGGCCTGAGCATAAATAAGTGTCACAGCTGTGTAATCAATGTTTTTTTCTAATTTCACGGTTGCAAATAATGATCTGTGGGTTTCTAAAATCAATGCCTTTCCTGTAATCTTTTATTCAAAAGGATGACATATCTCCTCTTTCATGCTGTTGTTTCGGTTGAGCCTCCGGGACCCTCGTATTAAAAAGGCCTGAGCATAAATAAGTGTCACGGCTGTGTAATCAATGTTTTTTTCTAATTTCACGGTTGCAAATAATGATCTGTGGGTTTCTAAAATCTATGCCTTTCCTGTAATCTTTTATTCAAAAGGATGACATATCTCCTCTTTCATGCTGTTGTTTCGGTTGAGGCTCCGGGAACATCGTATTAAAAAGGCCGGAGCATAAATAAGTGTCACGGGTGTGTAATCAATTTTTTTTTCTAATTTCACGGTTGCAAATAATGATCTGTGGGTTTCTAAAATCAATGCCTTTCCTGTAATCTTTTATTCAAAAGGATGACATATCTCCTCTTTCATGCTGTTGTTTCGGTTGAGGCTCCGGGACCCTCGTATTAAAAAGGCCTGAGCATAAATAAGTGTCACGGGTGTGTAATCAATTTTTTTTTCTAAATTCACGGTTGCAAATAATGATCTGTGGGTTTCTAAAATCAATGCCTTTCCTGTAATCTTTTATTCAAAAGGATGACATATCTCCTCTTTCATGCTGTTGTTTCGGTTGAGGCTCCGGGACCCTCGTATTAAAAAGGCCTGAGCATAAATAAGTGTCACGGCTGTGTAATTAATGTTTTTTTCTAATTTCACGGTTGCAAATAATGATCTGTTTGCCTTTCCTGTAATCTTTTATTCAAAAGGATGACATATCTCCTCTTTCATGCTGTTGTTTCGGTTGAGGCTCAGGGACCCTCGTATTAAAAAGGCCTGAGCATAAATAAGTGTGACGGGTGTGTAATCAATTTTTTTTTCTAAATTCACGGTTGCAAATAATGATCTGTGGGTTTCTAAAATCAATGCCTTTACTGTAATCTTTTATTCAAAAGGATGACAGTACTACCAAAATACAGCCAATGAAGGGCCTTAGGAAGACTGAGCCAAGGTTGGATTGTAGTATTTGGTTAAGCTAATCATGATGGCCATGTAGACCACCACCACCGAGAGTCCTGGAAGTAACAGGGATGATGAGATGAAAGAGCTAAGAATAGTAGAACTTGAAACAACAGAGTTAGCCATGAGTGTTAGTGCAAAACCGCTTGGGTTTTTTTTGGCTTTGGGTGCGGCTATTCATGCAGGCCATATAGAGCTGACAACATTCGGTGTTGTATCAGCTATTAAACTAATAAGAACAGTACTACCAAAATACAGCCAATGAAGGGCCTTAGGAAGACTGGGCCAAGGTTGGATTGTAGTATTTGGTTAGGCTAATCATGATGGCCATGTAGATCACCACCACCGAGAGTCCTGGAAGTAACAGGGATGATGAGATGAAAGAGCTAAGAATAGTAGAACTTGAAACAACAGAGTTAGCCATGGGTGTTAGTGCAAAACCGCTTGGCTTTTTTTTGGCTTTGGGTGCGGCTATTCATGCAGGCCATATAGAGCTGACAACATTCGGTGTTGTATCAGCTATTAAACTAATAAGAACAGTACTACCAAAATACAGCCAATGAAGGGCCTTAGGAAGACTGGGCCAAGGTTGGATTGTAGTATTTGGTTAGGCTAATCATGATGGCCATGTAGACCACCACCACCGAGAGTCCTGGAAGTAACAGGGATGATGAGATGAAAGAGCTAAGAATAGTAGAACTTGAAACTACAGAGTTAGCCATGGGTGTTATTGCAAAACCGCTTGGCTTTTTTTTGGCTTTGGGTGCGGCTATTCATGCAGGCCATATAGAGCTGACAACATTCGGTGTCGTATCAGCTATTAAACTAATAAGAACAGTACTACCAAAATACAGCCAATGAAGGGCCTTAGGAAGACTGGGCCAAGGTTGGATTGTAGTATTTGGTTAGGCTAATCATGATGGCCATGTAGACCACCACCACCGAGAGTCCTGGAAGTAACAGGGATGATGAGATGAAAGAGCTAAGAATAGTAGAACTTGAAACAACAGAGTTAGCCATGGGTGTTAGTGCAAAACCGCTTGGCTTTTTTTTGGCTTTGGGTGCGGCTATTCATGCAGGCCATATAGAGCTGACAACATTCGGTGTCGTATCAGCTATTAAACTAATAAGAACAGTACTACCAAAATACAGCCAATGAAGGGCCTTAGGAAGACTGGGCCAAGGTTGGATTGTAGTATTTGGTTAGGCTAATCATGATGGCCATGTAGACCACCACCACCGAGAGTCCTGGAAGTAACAGGGATGATGAGATGAAAGAGCTAAGAATAGTAGAACTTGAAACAACAGAGTTAGCCATGGGTGTTAGTGCAAAACCGCTTGGCTTTTTTTTGGCTTTGGGTGCGGCTATTCATGCAGGCCATATAGAGCTGACAACATTCGGTGTCGTATCAGCTATTAAACTAATAAGAACAGTACTACCAAAATACAGCCAATGAAGGGCCTTAGGAAGACTGAGCCAAGGTTGGATTGTAGTATTTGGTTAGGCTAATCATGATGGCCATGTAGACCACCATGTAGTAATAAGAACATTACTACCAAAATACAGCCAATGAAGGGCCTTAGGAAGACTGAGCCAAGGTTGGATTGTAGTATTTGGTTAGGCTAATCATGATGGCCATGTAGACCACCACCACCGAGAGTCCTGGAAGTAACAGGGATGATGAGATGAAAGTGCTAAGAATAGTACTACTTGAAACAACAGAGTTAGCCATGGGTGTTAATCCAAGACCGCTTGGATTTATTTTTGTATTGGGTGCAGCTAATCATGCAGGCCATATAGAGCTGACAACATTCGGTGTTGTATCAGCTATAAAAATAATAAGAACTGTACTATCAAAATACAAACAATGAAGGGCCTATGAAGACTGAGCAAAGGTTGGATTGTAGTATTTTGTTCGGCTAATCATGATGGCCATGTAGACCGCCCGTAACAGGGATGAAAGTGCTAAGAATAGTACTAATTGAAACAACAGAGTTAGCCATGGGTTTTAGTCTAAGACCACTCGGCTTTTTTTTGGGTTTGGGTGCAGCTAATCATGAAGGACAGATAGACCTGCCACCATTTGGTGTTGTAACAGGTATGAAAATGCAAAGAACAGTACTACATAACACAACCTACTTACCATGGGTCCCAGAACATATGTTTGGTTGTTATATTTTGTAAGGGTAATCATGCAGGCCATATAGACCTCCACCGATAGGGTGAGTATGAGTAACAGCTATTAAAATGCGAAGGACATTACTAATTAACACAACATAGTTACCATGGGTCGCAGACCAAGAGCAGATGTCTTATTATTATATTTTGTATGGGTAATCATCCAGGCCGTATAGACCTCACCAAATAGGGGAAGTTACAGAGATTAAAGTGCTAAGAATGGTAGTACTTAAAACACAACCTTGTTAAAATAAGTAGCAGACCACATGTCTTATTATTATAATTTTTCAGGGTAATCTGGCAGGCCATATAGAACTCCCCCGATAGGGGGGGGGGGGGAACAGGGATTAAAGTGCTAAGAAAAGTACTAATTGACACAAGCTAGTTTGATTATTAGAATTTATTAGGGTAATTATATATCTAACAAATCTATCTATTTCTCTTCTATCGATTCTATCTAACTATCAATCTATGTATATCTATCTATCCTATCTATCACTATCAATCTATCTTCTGTCCGGGATGTTTTGAGACAGCCACTTTGGGAATGTTAGTTGATTTAGACCCATTATGGCTTAAAAGCAGACTCTGCATCAACTATGTAATTTTCCATGGGAGTTTTGCCAGGGATCCCCCTCCAGCATGCAACAGTCCAGGTGTTAGTACCCTTGAAACAACTTTTCCATCACTATTGTGGCCAGAAAGAGTCCTTGTAGGTTTTAAAGTTCGCCTGCCTATTGAATTCAATGGCGGTTCGCGCAGTTCGCGCGTTCGTGAACAATACCGGAAGTTCGAGTCCGCGGTTCGCGAACCGAAAATTTTAGGTTCGCGACATCACTATATGTAAATACATTGATATTTAAATAGGAACATAACTCCAACTAGTCCTATACCTGGGCCATCAATAAATATTACTTATAACAATAAATATATAAACACTTGCATTGTTTGTAAACTTTTCAATGGAACCTAAGCCTCAAGAAGCTTATTTTTCCTCTTTTACACCTAGTTCAGTATGCCATAATGTTTAAGACCTTATTGACAGCTTCCGACAGTGCAGGGGCGGAACTACCATTGGTGCAGCAGTCGCACCAGAGCCCAAGAGCTGGAGGGGGCCCATAACAGCCAGTCTATACATAGTTGTGTGCAGAATGTTTACAATTTTAATTTAGGGGAACCTTTTATTAGTCAGATTGTAGGTCCATCTGTCTATCGATCTATCTGTCTGTCTATCTATCTTTCTATCTATCTATCTATCATCTATCTATCTATCTATCATCTATCTATCTTTCTATCTAGATAGCATGAACTATCTATCTATTATCTATCTATCATCTATCTATCATATATCTATCTTTCTATCTTGAATTAACTATCTATCATCTATCTATCCTCATAATCATTATACAGAGAAAAATGTATATTAATACTTTTGCTTTCTACTGAGTTACCTTTGGGGGCCCCAGAAAAATCTTGCACCAGGGCCCTCTGTTGAGTAGGTCTGCTACTGCAACAGTGTTTCACCTGTTTGTGCTTTCAATGGAAACCGGGTGTAGTTTTGCGCTTTTCAGCTTCTATTATTTTCTATGGGACGTTAATGGGGAAAATTGCGCCATCGGAAACTGTTGATAATCGTAATGACTTTTAACAGTAGTTTTTTTTTTGTTTCGCAACCTCGCAAAAACCCAATTACGGCTCAATGGAAATAAGCTCATGTTTTGTTTTACCTTGATACTGTCAATTGCAGCAAACATTATATCTAGCACTGTATTTACTGTGTGTTTCTGGCATTCCCTGTTTTTTGCCTACCAAATCTCAGGAAAAGAAGTGGATATTACCAGACATAATGTTATTCCACAATATATGAATTTGTTTGTGTTCAACAAAATACAAAATGTCAGGTCTAATACATTTCTAGCAGTCTGCCAGAACATTTCAACCTTTAAAAATACGGGTTTGTTTATTTATATATTTTTATTTTTCATGATTCCTGACAGAAAACAACAAACTAGAAAAAATGTACTTAGTCCAACTTAATATTTTACCCATGTACCAAAACAACAAATTCCACTGCCTCTTGCTTCCTACACCCAGACTGTGAGTCACAGATGCCTTGGGAGATACAGCACTTAAAGCAAAGCACTTCAATGTCTTGGTTTTTATGTTGAAAAGAAAAAAGTACTTTCAGCATAAAACAAGCAGTAACAAGGATGTAGCCTAGTTTATTCTATAATAGATACAAGATAGTAGTACAAATTATGTAAGATAGGTTACAAAAATATTTATACTTGCATGTAAACAAAAAAGGAAAAGAAAAGGAAAGTATTTTTAAAGTATACAATTTATAATACAGACCCTTTAATTCTCAATTGGTGTTGTGCTAAAGCTATGTTGCTAATTTGCTAGTTTTACAGGCTTTGATTCAATTAGCCCCTTTCCAATCTAATAATAAGCAGCTAGATTACAAGTTGTGCTTTATGACTCATATTGTAGCGTTATAGCCCATAACACATCAATTTCCACAACGCAGCCATTACAAGTTTGAAAAAACCTCCATAGCGCAACAAAAATCCCCATTTACACACAAATCCATAACGCTTTCCAAGACCAGTAGTTATTGATATACCGCAAACAAAAACCTTCACTAATCACTTCAAAAATAGTATACAAAGAACACTTACACTCATACAAACACTGTACAATAAATTAATTTTTAATAAAATATTTAATAAAAAAATTATAACGAATCAAAGATACGAGATCTCGGGTGTTAGAAAAATGGCACACAAAGCCGTTTTACATTGACTCACATAGACCTATATGAACATACACTCATTTAGCTACAGCTCCGTACAAATATCATCACATACATACATAATTATCTACATACAAACAATATAAAGCAGATTACATACACAAAACATTTTTTAAATATGAAATTATCACGATTTCATGTACTATTTCACAGAATGACATGACGTCACTTACTTTGCTCTCAACAGGAGTGTTTGAATTTTTTTTCTTTCTATTTCTCTCCTACATTAACTTCTATGGGGAATATGTGCTCGTGCACACGATCGGCCATTTTCCATAACGCACGCAATATTTTTTTCTTTTTAAACTAGGAATACTGGCGGTCTACGGTTTGCACTTGTTCATTAATTCTTGCGTAGATCCCGCAATGACAAATAGAAATATACTATTTGATACTGTAGTTATGTGTTTTACATGTGTGAACATCAGTACAAGGTCAAAATCATTTAGGAAATTACATTGCATCAACTATAAATCACGATCAATTGTATCATGACAAATAGGAAATAATTTTCAAGAATTAACACATATTTAAAGGGACATAAAACACAATTTTTATATTTCATGATTCAGAAAGAGTATGCAATTTTAACCCCTTAACGACCAGCGTCGTACCCTGTCCTGAGCTTCTCTCTGCCGCGATCTTGGACACTGCAGAAATAGATTTTCAGAGTTACTGATGCATAGACGGCCACTCTGTGGCCCTCTCTGCATTGGACAGAGGTGGTGCCGATCGTTGGTTGCTGGGAGCCTTAGAAGGGAGGCGGGTGGGCGGCCCATTGCCGGTGCGCGTTCCGTATCCTTTTAGCATGTGTGGTGAACATGCAAGGAGGCGGGGGGCGGGGCTCGGGAGCGCGTGCACAGTCATCAATGAATGTTCACTGTTCAGCCGAAGGAGGGAGAGGGGAAAGGGAGAAGGAACATTTTTTGGAAAGGGATCCGGGAGGGGGAGGAAGGGGGGAAGCTACACTACAGAAAATAGGGGGTTTATGTTTTTTTTAGAAAAAAAGGGGAAATTTGTTAGTAAACTGGGTACTGGCAGACAGTTGCCAGTACCTAAGATGGCGGCCAATAGGTCGAGGGGGAGGCTTAGAGAGCTGGGGAATCCTACACTTCATATAAAATATATTTAAAAAACCAAAACAAGCATAAAAAATAATAATTTTTATACTGGCAGACTTTATGCCACTACTTAAGATGGCTTACAATTGTGAGGTGGGGGAGGAAAGAGAGCTGTTTGAGAGGGGTCAGGGAGGGATCAGGGGTTGGGATGTGTCAGGTGGGAGGCTGATCTCTACACTAAAGCTAAAATTAAGGCTACAAGCTACCTAATTAACCCCTTCACTGTTGGGCATAATACAAGTGTGGTGCATAGCAGCAATTAGCGGCCTTCTAATTACCATAAATCAATGCCAAAGCCATATATGTCTGATATTTATGAACAAAGGGGATCCCAGAGAAGCATTTACAACCATTTGTGTCATAATTGCACAAGCTGTTTGTAAATAATTTCAGTGAGAAACCTAAAGTTTGTGAAAAAGTTAACCATTTTTTTTATTTGATCACATTTGGTGGTAATATGGTGGCATGAAATATACCAAAATGGGCCTAAATTAATACTTTGGGTTGTCTACTACACTACACTAAAGCTAAAATTAACCCTACAAGTTCCTTACAAGCTACCTAATGAACCCCTTCACTTCTGGGCATAATACAAGTGTGGTATGCAGCGGCAGTTAGCGGCCTTCTAATTAACAAAAAGTAATGCCAAAGCCATAAATGTCTGCTATTTCTGAACAAAGAGGATCCCAGAGAAGCATTTACAACCATTTTTGCCATAATAGCACAAGCTGTTTGTAAATAATTTCAATGAGAAACCTAAAGTTTGTGTAAAAGTTAGTAAAAAAGTTAACTTTTTTTTATTTGATCGCATTTGGCGGTAAAATGGTGGCATGAAATATACCAAAATGGGCCTAGATCAATACTTTGGGTTGTCTACTAAAAAAAAAAAATATACACATGTCAAGGGATATTCAGGGATTCCTGACAGATATCAGTGTCTCAATGTAACTATCACTAATTTTGAAAAAAAAAATGGTTTGGAAATAGCAAAGTGCTACTTGTACTTATTGCCCTATAACTTGCAAACAAAAAAAGCAAAGAACATTGTAAACATTGTTTATTTCTAAACTCAGGACAAAATTTTGAAACTATTTAGCATGGGTGTTTTTTGGTGGTTGTATATGCGTTACAGATTTTGGGGGTCAAAGTTAAAAACATTTTTATAGTAAATTATAAGATATGATGAAAATAATAGTATCTTTAGAAAGTCCATTTAATGGCGAGAAAAACGGTATATAATATGTGTGAGTACAGTAAATGAGTAAGAGGAAAATTACAGCTAAACACAAACACTGCAGAAATGTAAAAATAGCCCTGGTCCTTAAGGGTAAGAAATTGAAAAATGGTCTGGTCCTTAAGGGGTTAAACAGTTTTCTCATTTACTTATATTATATCATTTGATTTATTCTCTTCATATCCTTTGATGAACAGCATATCTAGATAGGCTCAGTAGATGATAATTGGAGGCTGCAAATAGATGCCTTGGGTGATTGACTCATCATTGCTATTTCTTCTAATGTTCTCTCCATAATAGCAAGTAGATTACCCTACAGAATAATTGCTGATGGCTCTGATTAAATCCTTTTGTAGGCTATCGTAACCCAGGAGTTCAGGGGGGGGGGGGTAGTATTACGGCAACCCCAGACCTATGCTCCATATCCCATACAGGAACCTCTTCTGTTTCTGAACTTGCAGCATAGATGCAAAAATTTTATTAAAATGGCTTCCAGACTTGAGAAGAAGTTTGTCACGTAGCTGCCTCAACAAACATAGGCAGGATCTCCGTCAGAATCTCCACTCTTGTAGTATAGCTGGTCACAATAATAAATATGTGCTCTAGGATAAGAAATCTCAAGATTAACTATACATAGCTTGAATAAATAATTTCAGGCTCAGAGAGCTTCATTAAGATGCGTCCTGCCGCATTAAGTGTAGGCTCCGCTCCTCCATTTTAACACTTTTAAATTACGATATAATGGGGAAAAACAAAATGTAATTCGCTCCGCTCAGATACAATCAAGTGTATACAATCAGCAATCATTACGAACACGCTACCATTGGACATCTTGCACTATAAATCACCCAAACACCATGGCCAATATGTCCCTTATGACCAACATTGTATCAGATCACTTTTGTGTGTTTGAATACCTTGTTACTCAACAGAGCTCAACTTAAGTCAATTGAATAATATGAGTTTAAACATCAAGTTGACACATAAAGGGAGCCAAACCAAAATTATTTTTTTGGTTTTAACAATCAGTAAGGATCCAAATACAAATATTAACACCGATCTATTCAGAAAATCTACTGCAATGAATAGTCTGTTATTTAATACAAGTGATTCAAAAGAAGGAGAGAAGTGTGACAGTTCAAAAAAAATCCAATACTTTATTGTAGATGTATTTTAAAATACAAGGAAGGAAGCCGTACAAGGGTGAGCGTAGCACTGACTGGCGTACGCATTTCGGCTTACGCCGTAATCATAGCCAATAGTGCTATGGACAGCCATTCTCATTTAAAAACACTAAGAAGCAACCTTACTGGTTGCTGATAATTAGATACGCTGTTCCCAATTAATTAAATGAGTTGCCATGTCAGCAAGTAACAACTGCCAGAATAAACAGGATATGATGAAAACAGACATTATAGTGAGACATATATGCATATGTCAAAAAACATGTCAAAAAGTTGTCATATAAAAATGAAATGCATTTAAAACATAATGATACATTGCTTGAAAGGGGGGATAGAAACAGATATATATATATATACATAACAAAATATGTCTATATCTTCCAGGAGCTTATACATGCTGAACAATTAATATAAAACTAAAAACAGTCACATTAAATCCTCTCCCAAAATTATTTTATCTATAATGCTTAATAAATAAACATAAACATGGGAGTGGCTAGGCAGTGGCCATGTTAGGTCGCAATATCTGTTGCTCCTAAAGTGAGCTGCTTAATCCGCCAAATTAAGCAGTAAATTTCCAAAATACAATAGCACCCATCTCATCCTGGACTGGACAGAGAAGAGCAGTATTGATCTATACTAAATTTGCAGAATCTATGACCTATAGGACCCAGATCTGGCCCGTTGAGTTCTTGGGAGGCGGCCTTACAGTAAGATTCAACACCCCCCCTCCTTAAGCCGGCTTATAGCAGTCCTCTGGCGACTGCCCGTTCTACCAAAGAAGGGAACCATCTATCAGGAGAATCCATCCACCTGTAGGTGTACATGAAGAGAAGCTGTACAAGTGCGGTATCGTCTAAATAATGGAGGCACTAAACAAATGGGAAAGAGAGATGACGCAGCACATTGAGGATTATTTCCGGAGCTTAGAGTTATGTGGACTTCTCTTGGGTTCTGTAACTACAGCGGTCTCCCTAGATGAAAGCGGCAAAGAAACTATGACTTCCTGGTCAGACCTGGCTAGCGAAGAGATTTTCAACCCTCACACTCAAACGGATGCCCAGCAGGAACTGCAACCTGAGCTGCCGATCGGAACCACATGTAAAAGGCTGGTAGAGGAGCTCTATACGCTCACAGAGGAAACCGCCTATCAAGTAATAATGGAGGATGAGTTCAAGATCAGAACTATCTCATTTGGAAACCCCCGTCTATTACCTCTTGTCCATTCACCGCTAATTGTGACCAGAGCAGGAGGTCAAATAAGTAGTAGTAAGCTCCTAACCACCCAGGGAAATTGGGGCCTTACAGAAATAGGACGCTCGCAAGGGCTACATTCACAGAAAGTGTGTTCTTTTTACCCAGGGTTCCGCACCCGAACGAGCCACTCGCAAAATCACTGACACGGAGTGGGCTAAGGGAGAACTGAATCCCCAGATACGAGACTCATGCTTGAGACTGTTATGCTGTATTGAAGCTGGGGAAAATGCCTCTTATTTTTGCAAGACCTCACAACTGGATCAGGACTGGGCGCGGGGTAAAAACCTGTTGTATATAAGCTGACTTTATGTTCGTATCTTGAACGACAGATATACACTATCCACCTGTCCCACTTAATTATTTTAATTATTTTACTTAAACATATTTCTTGTGCATATTAGAATCAGTGGGTGTAAAGTCTTGTATGCCACTTATATTTCTTCAGTTATGCTGTTCTCCTGTCGGTAATGTTATCCAGGTTCCCTATTTCCTGCACAATCTAAACTAAGCTAGCTTTGACTTCTGGTTTTAGTATATCGTAGTTAGGAGGTCTCCCCAGCATTGTAATTTTATCCTTATGCCCCACTAATATCATTTAAATTTGGTTGAGCACATTAATACATTATAACAGCTCCCTGCACCCACGGTATCGTATGGGGTATTCTTTTACATATACCTACAGGGCCTTCTAGCTAAATTAGAATCTTCACTCTCATTACTTGTGAATCAGTAAGTTAATATACACTCATAATGTTATTTGTTTTCTTCCCACGATGACTGTATGGGGGAGATATAAAAAACAGCTATAAAACCCTCACATTAATAATATTACTGTTTGCCTAAAGGTATGCATTCTTTGTCACATACATGCTCTTCATTTTGGCCATCCTATTCCCTGAGTTCCTAAGGGTACACATTAACTTTTTAAATAATTCTAGACCTGATGTGTCTAGCAGTTATATACACTTAAGGTATACTGCTTTTCCTATATTAGACCTCTGCCTGCCCTGTTATATGAATAGGTTTTTATGAGAAGCAGAGTTCTGGGTGCACGGCAAAAACCTGATATATACAAGCTGATGTTGTTATGGAATTATGACTGTTTGATATGTTTTGTTTAACTCTCTCACTTAGCCCCAGAGTATCATTTGTACTTATTGGTCGCAAAGGGTTTGAAATTCAAAATTTGTGTCACTCATATGCTTCATAGGTTTTAGATAAGCTCTTCTTCTGCTGTTTATATTGCCTTGGATATCCTTTTATTGACTATCTAACACAAGCTGGGTCTGTCTCATAGATATATGTGAGGAGGCCTACCAGTTTAGCCAATTTACCCCTATACATCACTTTAACCAGTTAAACCTGGCAGAGCCCCTGAACAACTAAGTATAAAGCACAGGGATCCCTTATACCAATAAATTAGGCTCTTAATTTCCAAATATTGTGGATACAGATACATTTACCCATTCCCATAGCCATAACTAAATCCTCTCAGGAGCAGGGATAGGCACAGACAAAGGCTGTGGCGGACATTTTCCAAAGTACAGACCTTAGTGAAGGACACCATGGTACATTTGAAATTAAAAACATTATTTTATAGTGCTTGGTGTTAATATACTGATGCAGATACCACTGATCCTATAACCAGCCCTCCTCTGGCTATACGCATGTGCCAGTGTCACTACTGTGTCATTATATAGCGATGGGTGTTTTTATACTGATGCAGATACCACTGACCCTATAACCAACCCTTGTCTGGCTATACGCATGTGCCAGTGTCACTACTGTGTCATTATATAGCGATGGGTGTTATTATACTGATGCAGATACCACTGACCCTATAACCAACCCTTGTCTGGCTATACGCATGTGCCAGTGTCACTACTGTGTCTTTGTATTGAGATGGGTGTTGTTATACAGATGCAGATACACATCCAGTATTTCACTCAGGCTTTATTTATTCCATAAGTTGTCACCCAATATCACTAACAGTCTCTTGACAAACCACTAACTTTATTCACACTACATATTTTTTTAATTCCTATTATTCAATCAAAATACATACTAAGGTTGTGGCATACACTGCAAGGGGCTGTGGCGGACTCTGCAAGGGCTAGTCACGGACACCAGTGTCCGTGTACGGACACCTTGCCTATCCCTGCTCAGGAGTGAGGTAGAGGGGGTTGTGCTCGAAGTGGTATCTAACAATGAGCTGTGTACATGCATTGACCCCTGATTGATTAGTATAGTGCCTTGTAGCATTTTAGCCCCATTCTGAAAACATCTGTAGCTATGGCTCTGCTGTTAGGGGTGTGTATTCTATTGAAACCTCATACTTTCTCATTTAGCTATGTTAATATGGGCTCATATTAGAAATAATCTACACTAATGCCTCTATGTTGAAATTTGCTTATACACTGACTTTTGATAGACGTGTTAGATTATATTTCCTGTATCTCTGTTTTTGTAATGAGGCCCTACCATACCTACTCCTCCTAACAGCATATTTCTGAAATGTTCTTAATAATGGTTCCCTTACTACTAATACTACTATTACCATTATTAATATATTAATACATCAATATAACTCAATTCAAGGGTCTTATATAAGTTTTTCAGTTTTCGCAATGGATCTAAACCCTATAAAAATAGAAAATGGAGATTCTTTAATAGAGATCCATGAGTGGTCTCCCTAGTTTCAGAAGTTGCCTCCCTGGATTATGTTTAAGATTGTATAAGGGGCCCAAAAGTGGTCCTGTGGGTTTTGTTGAAGGTACAGAGCTGTCTTGGCATTGACTCTGGTATTAAATTTGTGTTTGTATTGATATATACATCCACTCTACTTTACTTAAATTATATAACAACTGTTAGTTGAATATGTGGAAACCATTTGTATGTAACACTTTCGACATGTTTATGTTTGTTTGCCTTTTGATGAATCTAAATAAAAACATTAAAAAAAATAAACATAAACATGCCATGTAATGGCATTTGTTACAATCTACCAGCAATGTAGTGGATCCTCAGACCGGGCACCACAAATTTATTCCCAATAATTAATATGGTCATATTTTGAATTAAGACCTTTAGGTATGTGAGTGCCCAATCTGAAAATCCAATACATCTCCCTTTTCGCCAAGATCTGATCCAAGCTACCTCCCCTCTTTGGTGCACTTATTTTTTCAATAACATGCCACCTAAAAGAATTGCTATTATGTTTGTCAGCAAAATGCTGTACAAGTGGGGTAGAGGATCTACCTCTAGAGATGGTAGACAAATGTTCCCGTATCCGGGAATTGACATCTCTGCTCATGAGCCCCACGTATTGCAAATTGCAAATTGTGCACTTGATTAGGTAAAAAGTAGACAGACATGTAGCCACATAAGAAAAAGTGCAATTTAGGCAATACTTTATTTCAAAAGTCTCACCAGTAACAGTAGATCTGAAAGAGTTTGTAACATGTACATAATTGCAGGGTTTAGAACGACTATGACCACATCTGAACATTCCAGTATGGGTTAACCAAGAACTCAAAGTAGTAGTAGTAGTAGGTTTTAGTTGAGTGGGTGAAAGAATGGAACCCAGAGTACGGCATTTTTTATAAGAACATCTTATACCTTTACCTACAGACAATGCGCTGATTAATACTGTAGGTAAAGGTATAAGATGTTCTTATAAAAATGCCGTACTCTGGGTTCCATTCTTTGCCTAAATTGCACTTTTTCTTATGTGGCTACATGCCTGTCTACTTTCTACCTAATCGAGTGCACAATTTGCAATTTGCAATACGTGGGGCTCACGAGCAGAGATGTCAATTCCCGGATACGGGAACATTTGTCTACCATCTCTAGAGCTAGATCCTCTACCCCACTTGTACAGCATTTTGCTGACAAACATAATAGCAATATGCATTCTTTTAGGTGGCATGTTATTGAAAAAATAAGTGCACCAAAGAGGGGAGGTAGCTTGGATCAGATCTTGGCGAAAAGGGAGATGTATTGGATTTTCAGATTGGGCACACGCATACCTAAAGGTCTTAATTCAAAATATGACCATATTAATTATTGGGAATAAATTTGTGGTGCCCGGTCTGAGGATCCACTACATTGCTGGTAGATTGTAACAAATGCCATTACATGGCATGTTTATGTTTATTTATTAAGCATTATAGATAAAATAATTTTGGGAGAGGATTTAATGTGACTGTTTTTAGTTTTATATTAATTGTTCAGCATGTATAAACTCCTGGAAGATATAGACATCTTTCGTTATGTATATATATATATATATATATATATATACAGGGAGTGCAGAATTATTAGGCAAGTTGTATTTTTGAGGATTAATTTTATTATTGAACAACAACCATGTTCTCAATGAACCCAAAAAACTCATTAATATCAAAGCTGAATATTTGTGGAAGTAGTTTTTAGTTTGTTTTTAGTTATAGCTATTTTAGGGGGATATCTGTGTGTGCAGGTGACTATTACTGTGCATAATTATTAGGCAACTTAACAAAAAACAAATATATACCCATTTCAATTATTTATTTTTACCAGTGAAACCAATATAACATCTCAACATTCACAAATATACATTTCTGACATTCAAAAACAAAACAAAAACAAATCAGTGACCAATATAGCCACCTTTCTTTGCAAGGACACTCAAAAGCCTGCCATCCATGGATTCTGTCAGTGTTTTGATCTGTTCACCATCAACATTGCGTGCAGCAGCAACCACAGCCTCCCAGACACTGTTACACTGTTCAGAGAGGTGTACTGTTTTCCCTCCTTGTAAATCTCACATTTGATGATGGACCACAGGTTCTCAATGGGGTTCAGATCAGGTGAACAAGGAGGCCATGTCATTAGATTTTCTTCTTTTATACCCTTTCTTGCCAGCCACGCTGTGGAGTACTTGGACACGTGTGATGGAGCATTGTCCTGCATGAAAATCATGTTTTTCTTGAAGGATGCAGACTTCTTCCTGTACCACTGCTTGAAGAAGGTGTCTTCCAGAAACTGGCAGTAGGACTGGGAGTTGAGCTTGACTCCATCCTCAACCCGAAAAGGCCCCACAAGCTCATCTTTGATGATACCAGCCCAAACCAGTACTCCACCTCCACCTTGCTGGCGTCTGATTCGGACTGGAGCTCTCTGCCCTTTACCAATCCAGCCACGGGCCCATCCATCTGGCCCATCAAGACTCACTCTCATTTCATCAGTCCATAAAACCTTAGAAAAATCAGTCTTGAGATATTTCTTGGCCCAGTCTTGACGTTTCAGCTTGTGTGTCTTGTTCAGTGGTGGTCGTCTTTCAGCCTTTCTTACCTTGGCCATGTCTCTGAGCATTGCACACCTTGTGCTTTTGGGCACTCCAGTGATGTTGCAGCTCTGAAATATGGCCAAACTGGTGGCAAGTGGCATCTTGGCAGCTGCACGCTTGACTTTTCTCAGTTCATGGGCAGTTATTTTGCGCCTTGGACTTCTTGCGACCCTGTTGACTATTTTGAATGAAACGCTTGATTGTTCGATGATCACGCTTCAGAAGCTTTGCAATTTTAAGAGTGCTGCATCCCTCTGCAAGATATCTCCCTATTTTTTACTTTTCTGAGCCTGTCAAGTCCTTCTTTTGACCCATTTTGCCAAAGGAAAGGAAGTGTCCTAATAATTATGCACACGTGATATAGGGTGTTGATGTCATTAGACCACACCCCTTCTCATTACAGAGATGCACATCACCTAATATGCTTAATTGGTAGTTATACAGCTTGGAGTAAGACAACATGCATTGTCCTGCATGAAAATCATGTTTTTCTTGAAGGATGCAGACTTCTTCCTGTACCACTGCTTGAAGAAGGTGTCTTCCAGAAACTGGCAGTAGGACTGGGAGTTGAGCTTGACTCCATCCTCAACCCGAAAAGGCCCCACAAGCTCATCTTTGATGATACCAGCCCAAACCAGTACTCCACCTCCACCTTGCTGGCGTCTGATTCGGACTGGAGCTCTCTGCCCTTTACCAATCCAGCCACGGGCCCATCCATCTGGCCCATCAAGACTCACTCTCATTTCATCAGTCCATAAAACCTTAGAAAAATCAGTCTTGAGATATTTCTTGGCCCAGTCTTGACGTTTCAGCTTGTGTGTCTTGTTCAGTGGTGGTCGTCTTTCAGCCTTTCTTACCTTGGCCATGTCTCTGAGTATTGCACACCTTGTGCTTTTGGGCACTCCAGTGATGTTGCAGCTCTGAAATATGGCCAAACTGGTGGCAAGTGGCATCTTGGCAGCTGCACGCTTGACTTTTCTCAGTTCATGGGCAGTTATTTTGCGCCTTGGACTTCTTGCGACCCTGTTGACTATTTTGAATGAAACGCTTGATTGTTCGATGATCACGCTTCAGAAGCTTTGCAATTTTAAGAGTGCTGCATCCCTCTGCAAGATATCTCCCTATTTTTTACTTTTCTGAGCCTGTCAAGTCCTTCTTTTGACCCATTTTGCCAAAGGAAAGGAAGTGTCCTAATAATTATGCACACGTGATATAGGGTGTTGATGTCATTAGACCACACCCCTTCTCATTACAGAGATGCACATCACCTAATATGCTTAATTGGTAGTTATACAGCTTGGAGTAAGACAACATGCATAAAGAGGATGATGTGGTCAAAATACTCATTTGTCTAATAATTCTGCACTCCCTGTATTTATTTAATACAAGTGCCCATGCTCCAGAAACAGAGGGTTACCAACAGTAGAATTTCTTAGACTACACAGAAACTCTTTAGAAGAATCCACATACTGCTTAAGAGCCAGCAAATTAGAACTAAGACTGATCGACCAAGAATATAGCAAAAGAAGCATTAGGACAGCTAAACAGATTCTGATATTCCTATATTGATACTAACATATAATTTGCAAACTCTGCAGATAATTGACATAATAAGCAAACATTGGGACATCTTGATAACAGATCCTGTATTAAAAGCCAGTCTGGGAGACAAACCAGCAATTGGTTTTAGGCAAACCAAGAATCTCAAAGACATGATCACTAGCAGAGAGAACTATTACCTCATTCACCCCAGGGTTACTTCGATGTAGCAATTGCAGTACTTGTAAATATATTCACAAAACCAATATCATCAGGGATAGATTTGGACAGATTCATACCATTAAGAGATACTTTAGTTGTAACACAGAAGGAGTAATATACAGTATGTATAACACTGCAAAAGTTATAAATACAACACAGAAATAAAGATTGATGGAACATCTCAGAAATATTAAGAACACAGCAAGAGACTAGGAAGAGGGCAAAACATTGAACAGCATAGCGTCTCATTTCTTGATGTTCCACAAATCCAACACAGAAGAATTATCATGTTAGGGAGTTGAGAAAGTCAATTTGGGAATAAGAGGGGGTGAACTAGAGACCACCCTGTTAATAGTTGAGAGCAGATGGATATATCTGTTGAACTCTTTCCAACCATCCTGAGTGAATGAATGAATATAACAATTATTATGTATATATATAATAATTAAAACATCATTATATCATTAATATTATATATTTTTCTGAATGTTTATCCCCGTTGGCTCATATGCTCAACAGAAATTACTATTTGTTATTTGATCAAATATCAAATCAGTTATATACAGTTGCAAGAAAAAGTATGTGAACCCTTTGGGATGATATGGATTTCTGCACAAATTGGTCATAAAATGTGATCTGATCATCATCTAAGTCACAACAATAGACAATCACAGTCTGCTTAAACTAATAACACACAAAGAATGAAATGTTGCCATGTTTTTATTGAACACACCATGTAAACATTCACAGTGCAGGTGGAAAAAGTATGTGAAGCCTTGGATTTAATAACTGGTTGAACCTCCTTTGGCAGCAATAACTTCAACCAAACGTTTCCTGTAGTTGCAGATCAGACGTGCACAACGGTCAGGAGTAATTCTTGACCATTCCTCTTTACAGAACTGTTTCAGTTCAGCAATATTCTGGGGATGTCTGGTGTGAATCACTTTCTTGAGGTCATGCCACAGCATCTCAATCGGGTTGAGGTCCGGACTCTGACTGGGCCACTTCAGAAGGCGTATTTTCTTCTGTTTAAGCCATTCTGTTGTTGATTTACTTCTATGCTTTGGGTCATTGTCCTGTTGCAACATCCATCTTCTGTTGAGCTTCAGCTGGTAGACAGATGGCCTTAAGTTCTCCTGCAAAATGTCTTGATAAACTTGGGAATTCATTTTTCCTTCGATGATAGCAATCCGTCCAGGCCCTGACGCAGCAAAGCAGCCCCAAACCATGATGCCCCCACCACCATACTTCACAGTTGGGATGAGGTTTTGATGTTGGTGTGCTGTGCCTCTTTTTTGCCACACATAGTGTTGTGTGTTTCTTCCAAACAACTCAACTTTGGTTTCATCTGTCCACAGAATATTTTGCAAGTACTGCTGTGGAACATCCAGGTGCTCTTGTGCAAACTGTAAATGTGCAGCAATGTTTTGTTTGGACAGCAGTGGCTTCCTCTGTGGTATCCTCCCATGAAATCCATTCTTGTTTAGTGTTTTACATATTGTAGAATCGCTAACAGGGATGTTAGCATTTGCCAGTGACTTTTGTAAGTCTTTAGCTGACACTCTAGGATTCTTCTTCACCTCATTGAGCAGTCTGCACTGTGCTCTTGCAGTCATCTTTACAGGGCGGCCACTTCTAGGGAGAGTAGCAGCAGTGCTGAACTTTCTCCATTTATAGACAATTTGTCTTACCGTGGACTGATGAACAGCAAGGCTTTTGGAGATACTTTTATAACCCTTTCCAGCTTTATGCAAGTCAACAATTCTTAATCGTAGATCTTATGAGAGCTCTTTTGTGTGAGGCATCATTCACATCAGGCAATGCTTCTTGTGAAAAGCAAACCCAGAACTGGTGTGTGTTTTTTATAGGGCAGGGCAGCTGTAATCAACACCTCCAATCTCATCTCATTGATTGGACTCCAGTTGGCTGACATCTCACTCCAATTAGCTCTTGGAGATGTCATTAGTCTAGGGGTTCACATACTTTTTCCACCTGCACTGTGAATGTTTACATGGTGTGTTCAATAAAAACATGGCAACATTTCATTCTTTGTGTGTTATTAGTTTAAGCAGACTGTGATTGTCTATTGTTGTGACTTAGATGATGATCAGATCACATTTTATGACCAATTTGTGCAGAAATCCATATCATTCCAAAGGGTTTACATACTTTTTCTTGCAACTGTATATATAGAACACAGATTCCTTATCAATCCTTTGACACTTGGCACCAGTAATTTTGAGCACCTCAATTTGTCACACTGATTTCTCAGATCTCAGTACTATGTATCCTATAATTCACATTGGCACAAAGCAATTAATTTGTTTGTTTAAAAAAAAAATCACTTCATAAATAAATTATAACACAAATCATTCAAGCACATCATTTAATTTATTGAATTTACCTATCCCATTTTTCATCTGGTATTTATATTTAAAGCAATAGGAAAGTCAAAATTAAACTTACATGATTCCGATATAGCATGTAATTTTAAGACACTTTTAAATTCACTTCTATTTTCAAATGTGCTTTGTTCTCATGGTATCCCTTGTTGAAAAAGAATATGCACATATCCTACACTAGTGAGAGCTGCTGCTGATTGGTCTCTGCACATTTTTGTCTTTTGTGATTGGCTGACTAGATGTGTTCATCTAGCTGCCAGTAGTGCAATACTGTGACTTCAGCAAAGGATAGCAAGATAATGAAGCAAATTTGATAATGGGAGTGAATTGGAAAGTTGTTTAAAATTGTATATTCTATCCAAATCACAGGGTTTCCTGTCCTTTTTAAATGGACAATAAACCCAAAACGTTTCTTTCGTTAATCAGGTAGAAAATACAATTTAAACAACATTCCAATTTAATTCGATTATTTAATTTGCTTCACTTTTTAGATATTCTTTGTTGAAGAAATAGAAATGCACATGGGTGAGCCAATCCCACAAGGCATCTATCTGCAGCCACCAATCAGCATCTACTGAGCCTATCTAGAAATGCTTTTGAGCAAAGAATATCACGAGAATGAAGCAAATTAGATAATAGAAGTAAATTAGAAAGTTGTTTAAAATTGCATGTTCTTTCTAAATTATAAAAGAACATTTTTAGTTTTCATGTCCCTTTAATTATCAACCTAATTCACATTATTCTCTCAGTGTAGCACCAAAGGAATTTTGAATGCACGCTAGCTTCCCATTATATTGTGCACAAATGCTTATTGAAAATGTTTTTTTTTGTTTTTTTTTTATTGTGTAATCACACACAAATGTATTGATTTGTATAGAGCATGCAGTTTTAAACAACTTTCCAATGTACTTCTGTTACGAAACGTGCTTTGTTCTCTTGGCATCTTTTATTGAAGAGTAAAACTAGGTAGGCTCATAAGAGCTCAGGAGTGTGCGTGTGTCTTTAGTACTCTATGGCAGAAGTGTTTTGCAACATTGTATAACAAAGCTACAAATAATGTTGCAAAACACTTTTGCCATAGAGTACTAAAGATACGTGCACACTCATGAGCGCTTATGAGCCCTTCTACATAGTTATACTCTTCAATAAAAGACATCAAGGGAATGAAGCAAATTTCATAACAAGTAAATTGGAAAGTTGTTTAAATTTGCACGCTCTATCGGAATCATACAACTTTAATTGTGACTTTACTGTCCCTTTAATATAATTATGGAATATTCTGGAGAGGGAACAACATTTGATTTACCATTATAACTGCAGAGCACACGCTGTGACCGTATCGTTAGCAGATTTTACTGCTTTTATTATGCGTTCCTAGAATGTTGAACATATTATTTCAAATCAATTGTATCAATGAGCATTGTGCTTCTAAGCACAAACAGAAAATTGACTTATAATACTGTCTTAAACTGTCATGTTTATGAAGCGATTATCAAGGACTTGCATCTTCATTTCATGTAACACAATCAGTTTATCTATCTAAACACAATTCCTGAGCCTAAACTATATTCATACAGGATTGATTATCCTATCCAGTAGTTGGTATTTTAATTAATCTACATAGTTGCCCTATTGTTATTATATTTCTCTGACATCGCTTCATATTATCTATTTGATGTAATACATCCTAGCAGCCCTGGGAAATAGATTACTTTTAGTTATTTATTTCTTAACCTCACATGATATTGAATTTCTAGAGCTGCATGGATAATCATATTAATAATGGTATTTGGGAAATCTTTTTGCCATAAATAATTGGGTACCATCTCACCTATTTATGATAGTGACATCCAGATTGCCCTTACTAAATTATATTCTTGTGTGTATTTTAATATATATATATATATATATATATATATATATATATATATATATATATATATATATATACTGTATGTATATATATATAAACAGGCGTAGGGTGAAATGGCACACAATATAACCACCCTGTAACCACCCTGGTGCACTGCTAAGTTTTATAGCAAGTCCCAAGGAACCCCTCACACGGCTACTGCATATTGAGATTCCCAAAGCAGGCAAAACCAAACAGGGATTTGTATTCAAACAAGCCTTTGATGAACAAGCGAAAAGCCTTATCCAAACGTTTCGGCTCTCACCAGAGCCTTTCTCAACACCCCCTAACATTACAAACCCCCACCCCCCCAAACCCACAAAATAAAAAAAAAACTAACTAAAAAAATCATAACTTACCCTTTGCCCTGAAAAGGGCATTTGTATGGGCATTGCCCTTAAAAAGGCATTCACTTCTTTTACTGCCCTTGGAAGGGCATTCAGCTCTTTTTTGGTCCATTAAAATATAAAAGCCTTAATCTAAAAAAAACACACACCCAAAAAAACAAAACAAAATACCTAACACTAATCCCAAAATCGGTACTCACAGTTGCTGAAGTCCAGCGAAAGATCTTCATCCCAGCGGTGATGAATTAGGGGTATTAGAATAGTAATAATTTTTATTGTTTTGGATAATTTCGTTTGTTATTTTGTTTTTTTGTAATGGTAGTTTTTTTTATTTTTTGTAATATTAGTGTTTATTATTTTTTGTAATTGCAGTTTTAATTTTTTTAGCAATCTTAGGTTTTTTATTTTTAGTATTGTTAGGTTTTATTATTTTTAGTAATGTTAGGTTTTTTATTTTTAGTAATGTTAGGTTTTATTAGTGTAAGCTTAGGTTTGATTTTTTTTTTACAGGTAAGTTTGTATTTATTTTAACTAGGTAATTAGTAAATATTTATATTGTAGCTAGCTTAGATTTTATTTTTATTTCACAGGTAAGTTTCCATTTATTTTTAAATAGGTAGTTAGTTAAAAATTGTAACTTTAATTTAGGTCTATTTTAATTATGTTAAAGTGGACACTAAACCCATTTTTTTATTTAGTGATTCAGATAGAACATGCAATTGTAAGCAACTTTCTAATTTACTCCTATTATAATGTTTTCTTCGTTCTCTTGCTATCTTTATTTAAAAAACATTAATGTAAAGCTTAAGAGCTGGCCCATTTTTGGTTAAGAACCTGGGTTATGCTTGCTTATTGGTTTGCTAACTGTATCCACCAATAAGCAAGCACTATCCATGGTGCTGAACCTAAAATGGGCTGGCTCCAAGCTCCAAGCCATAAGCTTTAAATTCCTACTTTTTAAATAAATATAGCAAGAGAATGAATAAAAATTGATAGTAGGAGTAAATTAGAAAGTTGCCTAAAATTGCATGCTCTATCTGAATCATTAAAGAAAATATGTGGGTTTAGTGTCCCTTTAAAGTTAGGGAGTGTTAGGTTTAGGGGTTAATATATAGTTTAATTTAGATTTTTGCGATGTGGGATGCGGTGGTTTAGGGGTTAATAGGTTTAGTTAGTGTTGTTTATGTGGGGGTGGCAGTTTAGGGGTTAATAGGTTTATCTATTGTTTTAGTTAGTTTTAGCGATGTGGGTGTGTGGCGGTTTTGGGGTTAATAGGTTTAGTTAGTGTCGGCGATGTCAGGGAACTGCGGTTTAGGGTTTAATAGGTTTACCGCTAGATTTAGAGTTCTGCGGCCAAAGGGGTGCGTTAGCTACGCGTGCTTTTTTTCTCCCGCACCTTTTAAATACCGCTGGTATTTAGAGTTCACAGAAGGGCTGCGTTAGGCTCCAAAAAGGGAGCGTATAGCATAATTTACCGCCACTGCAACTCTCAATACCAAAAACGTGCTCATAGACGATTCCCCCATAGGAAACAATGGGGCCGTTTGAGCTGAAAAAAAACCTGCAAAAAAGCAGCTTTCAGCTCCTAACGCAGCCCCATTGTTTCCTATGGGGAAACACTTCCTACGTCTGCACCTAACACCCTAACATGTACCCCGAGTCTAAACACCCCTAACCTTACACTTATTAACCCCTAATCTTCCGCCCCCGCTATCGCTGACCCCAGCATATTTTTTTAACCCCTAATCTGCCGCTCCGTACATCGCCGCCACCTACGTTATCCCTATGTACCCCTAATCTGCTGCCCCTAACACCGCCAACCCCTATATTATATTTATTAACCCCTAATCTGCCGCCCCCAACATCGCCGCCACCTACCTACACTTATTAACTCCTAATCTGCCGACCGGACCTCACCGCTACTATAATAAAGTTATTAACCCCTAATCCGCCTCACTAACCCTATAATAAATAGTATTAACCCCTAATCTGCCCTCCCTAACATCACCAACACCTAACTTCAAGTATTAACCCCTAATCTGCCGACCGGACCTCACCGCTACTCTATTAAATGTATTAACCCCTAAAACTATGTCTAACCCTAACACTAACACCCCCCAAGTTAAATATAATTTTTATCTAACGAAATAAATTAACTCTTATTAAATAAATTAATCCTAATTAAAGCTAAATACTTACCTGTAAAATAAACCCTAATATAGCTACAATATAAATAAAAATTATATTGTAGCTGTTTTAGGATTAATATTTATTTTACAGGTAACTTTGTATTTATTTTAACCAGGTACAATAGCTATTAAATAATTATTAACTATTTAATAGCTATTGTACCTGGTTAAAATAATTACAAAATTACCTGTAAAATAAATCCTAACCTAAGTTACAATTAAACCTAACACTACACTATCAATAAATTAATTAACTAAAATACCTACAATTATCTACAATTAAACCTAACACTACACTATCAATAAATTAATTAAATAAAATACCTACAAATAAATACAATTAAATAAACTAACTAAAGTACAAAAAATAAAAAAAGAACTAAGTTACAAAAAATAAAAAAATAATTTACAAACATTAGAAAAAGATTACAACAATTTTAAGCTAATTACGCCTACTCTAAGCCCCCTAATAAAATAGCAAAGCCCCCCAAAATAAATAAATGGCCTACCCTATTCTAAAATACAAATAGAAAAGCTCTTTTACCTTACCAGCCCTTAAAAGGGCCTTTTGCGGGGCATGCCCCAAAGAATTCTGCTCTTTTGCCTGTAAAATAAAACATACAATACCCCCCCAACATTACAACCCACCACCCACATACCCCTAATCTAACCCAAACCCCCCTTAAATAAACCTAACACTAAGCCCCTGAAGATCTCCCTACCTTATCTTCACCACACCGGGTATCACCGATCCGTCCAGAGGAGCCTCCGAAGTCTTCATCCAAGCCCAAGCGGGGGCTGAAGAAGTCCATCATCGGCTGAAGTCTTGATCCAAGCGGGCGCTGAAGAAGTCCATCATCGGGCTGAAGTCTTGATCCAAGCGGTTGCTGAAGAGGTCCATCATCGGGCTGAAGTCTTCTATCAAGCAGCATCTTCAATCTTCTTTCTTCCGGAGCCATCTTCTTCCAGGGTATTATGTTTAGTTCTTCCATTCTATTGGCTGATCGGAACAGCCAATAGAATGCGAGCTCAATCTGATTGGCTGATTGGATCAGCCATTCAGATTGAACTTGAATCTGATTGGCTGATTCCATCAGCCAATCAGAATTTTCCTACCTTAATTCCGATTGGCTGATAGAATCCTATCAGCCAATCGGAATTCGAGGGATGCCATCTTAGATGAAGTCATTTAAAGGAACCGTCATTTGGCGAGTAGGCGTCGGTAGAAGAGGATGGATCCGCGTCGGCTGGAAGAAGATGGCTCCGGAAGAAAGAAGATTGAAGATGCCGCTTGATAGAAGACTTCAGCCCGATGATGGACCTCTTCAGCGCCCGCTTGGATCAAGACTTTAGCCTGATGATGGACTTCTTCAGCGCCCGCTTGGATCAAGACTTCAGTCCGATGATGGACTTCTTCAGCGCCCGCTTGGATCAAGACTTCAGCCCAATGATGGACTTCTTCAGCCCCCGCTTGGGCTTGGATGAAGACTTTGGAGGCTCCTCTGGACGGATAGGTGATACCCGGCGTGGTGAAGATAAGGTAGGGAGATCTTCAGGGGCTTAGTGTTAGGTTTATTTAAGGGGGGTTTGGGTTAGATTAGGGGTATGTGGGTGGTGGGTTGTAATGTTTGGGGGGGTATTGTATGTTTTTTTTTTTCAGGCAAAAGAGCAGAATTCTTTGGGGCATGCCCCGCAAAAGGCCCTTTTAAGGTCTGGTAAGGTAAAAGAGCTTTTCTATTTGTATTTTAGAATAGGGTAGGGCATTTTTTTATTTTGGGGGGCTTTGTTATTTTATTAGGGGGCTTAGAGTAGGTGTAATTAGCTTAAAATTGTTGTAATCTTTTTCTAATGTTTGTAAATTATTTTTTTATTTTTTGTAACTTAGTTCTTTTTTATTTTTTATACTTTAGTTAGTTTATTTAATTGTATTTATTTGTAGGTATTTGTATGTAATTAATTTATTGATAGTTTAGTGTTAGGTTTAATTGTAGATAATTGTAGGTATTTATTTAATTAATTTATTGATAGTGTAGTGTTAGGTTTAATTGTAACTTAGGTTAGGATTTATTTTACAGGTAATTTTGTAATTATTTTAACTAGGTAGCTATTAAATAGTTATTAACTATTTAATAGCTATTGTACCTAGTTAAAATAAATACAAAGTTACCCGTAAAATAAATATTAATCCTAAAATAGCTACAATATAATTATAATTTATATTGTAGCTATATTAGGGTTTATTTTACAGGTAAGTATTTAGCTTTAAATAGGAATAATTTATTTAATAAGATTTATTTTATTTCGTTATTTAAAAATTATATTTAATTTAGGGGGGTGTTAGTGTTAGGGTTAAACTTAGCTTTAGGGGTTAATAAATTTATTAGAGTAGCGGCAAGGTCCGGTCGGCAGATTAGGGGTTAATACTTGAAGTTGGGTGTCGGTGATGTTAGGGAGGGCAGATTAGGGGTTAATAGTATTTATTATAGGGTTATTGAGGCGGGAGTGAGGCGGATTAGGGGTTAATACATTTATTATAGTAGCAGTGAGGTTAGGGGTTAATAAGTGTAGGTAGGTGGCGGCGACGTTTGGGGCGGCAGATTAGGGGTTAATAAATATAATATAGGGGTCGGCGGTGTTAGGGGCAGCAGATTAGGGGTACATAAGTATAACGTAGGTCGCGGGGGTGTGCGGTTCGGCAGATTAGGGGTTAAAAAAATGTATTAGAGTGGCGGCGATGTGGGGGGGCCTCGGTTTAGGGGTGCATAGGTAGTTTATGGGTGTTAGTGTACTTTAGAGCACAGTAGTTAAGAGCTTTATGAACCGGCGTTAGCCCATAAAGCTCTTAACTCCTGGCTTTTTGCTGCGGCTGGAGTCTTGTCGTTAGATTTCTAACGCTCACTTCAGCCAAGACTCTAAATACCAGCGTTAGAAAGATCCCATTGAAAAGATAGGATACGCAAATGGCGTAGGGGGATTTGCGGTATGGAAAATTCGTGGCTGCAAAGTGAGCGTTAGACCCTTTCATGACTGACTCTAAATACCAGCGGGCGGCCAAAACCAGCGTTAGGAGCCCCTAATGCTGGTTTGGACGGCTAACGCCAAACTCTAAATCTAGGCGCTAGTTAGTGTCGGCGATGTCGGGGAACTGTGGTTTAGGGGTTAATAGGTTTAGTTAGTGTTAACGATGTTTGGGAACTGAGGTTTAGGGGTTAATATGTTTATTTAGTGTTTTAGTTAGTGTCGGGGATGTCAAGGGAACTGCAGTTTAGTGGTTAATAGGTTTAGTTAGTGTTGGCGATGTCGGGGAACTGCGGATTAGGGGTTCATAGGTTTAAAAGTGTCGGCGATGTCGGGGAACTGCGGTTTAGGTGTTAATATGTTTAGTTAGTGTCAGCGATGTCAGGGAACTGCAGTTTAGGGGTTAATAGGTTTAATTAGCGTTGGCTATGTGGGGGGATGGCGGTTTAGAGGTTAATAGGTTTAGTTAGTGTTGGCGATGTGGGGGGCGGCGGTTTAGGGGTTAATAGGTTTATTTAGTGTTGGCGATGTGGGGGGACAGCGGTTTAGGGGATAATAGCTTTATTTAGTGTTGGCAATGTGGGTGGCGGCGGCGGCGGCGGTTTTAGATAATTTTGTTTCGGCGGTCGCCGGCATATTAGTTATGTTTAGTTAAATCATTTTTTCGGATCCTTTCTTTATTCATATGCATTATTCTATTCTAAAATTTAGAACAAATCCAAAAAAACGATTTCACTTAACATAACTAATTTGCCGAAACTAATTTATTTTAAACTAAACTAATTTCCCGAAACTAAATTATTTATTTAACTAATGAAAACAAAATGAAACAAAATGTCTACTGGCTGATAACGCCAGTACGTAACCCCACTGATGAGCCACTGGAGCTCTACAATGAGGCTTACATCAGAACCCAGGCTGTCATAGAAAGGCTGTTTGGGTTTCTCAAGATGAGATTCAGGTGTCTTGATCGGTCTGGAGGAGCCCGGAGAAGGAGGTTAAGATCTTTATTGTCTGCAGCATCCTCCACAACATTTCACAACAGTGAGTATTGCTTCAGGACATCCAAGTGCCCCAAGTCCTCCAAAGAGATGAGGAGGACAAAGAACTATATGAGGGACCTTACCAGGATGAAGTGGCCAATGTCAGAGACAACATCATTTACAACCACTTTGTAAGGTAACATACAGTACGCATCTTTGTGACCACTGCTATAATGTACTTTTTGTTTCAGTGACATTACAATTTTGTGAGACTGAACATGTTAGGAGTTGGATACTAAGGAAAAAAATAAACAAATACCATCCTTTATTCATTCACAGGTAAATTCTACATCCTACGTCTCTGACATCAGCCACAAACACTGATGACTTCACCCCTAAACCAGCAAGACACCATCAGAGTATAAGCCTACACAATGTACTTGCTGAAGCTGCATCCAACTTGCTTAGTGACATGACAGAAAGGAGGACACACATTTGGACAGAGGAATTGAGCTCACACTTTTAGGCCCAAGACTTGTTGTGTGTGTGGGGGGGATTATCCAGAATAATGTGGCCCACACTCATAGGTTTCCTTATTCTTTTCTATTATGTTTTCTTTAGTGAAGAGATTTTCCCCTAGAGTCTAAAAGGGAGGAAACAACAGAATGTGACCTCTCCTGCAGATGAAGGGATACTTTGAATTACAACTACTTTTCCAAGTCCTCCATCAGAGGGTAAGTCTACACAATTTAGATGTTGAAGGTGCATGCAACTTGCTTAGTGACATGACAGAAAGGAGGACACACCATTGGACAGAGTAAATGTCAGGGTGCCAGGAATCAGACTGAGACGAGAAGTGCAAAAATAATCACACCTTTATTCATAGCAAAAAATAATAAAAAGTCCACAAGTCAATTAACAAGCCAGGAGTCAAAATCAGAGCTGGTAGTCAGACGAGCCGAGTCAGGAGCCAAAGCGAATAGTAAGACAAGCTGGAATCAGGAACAAGGAAAACAGCAGAGTCAGAAACAAGCCAGGGAACAGGAACCAGGAAGGACGTCAGGCAGCCAGGTAATACACAGGAACTTTCACAAACAGGTCTGAGACAATGCAAAGGCAAAGCATACTGAACAGAGGCCCTTTAAATAATAAGTGATGACATCACAATTCTGAGACTGCATCCTGTCTCACATGGATGATGCACACCAGTCTGGCCATAAAGGAAGTGCAGGAAATGAGCAGCATCCCCCACAATGCACCATAGTCAGGAAGAGAGGTGAGTAAAATGGCTGCCAGCAGCACATGGCAAACAACAGGGAAAAAACCTTGACAAGTAGGTTCAGGTAAATTGCTCAGAGGTATAATCACCAGGATGGTTAAACGCCATGTGCAGCATCTCCTCAAAGGCAAATTGGTAGTTATCGTGCAAGCAGTTCAGCTCTTTCCGAATATATGTAGTAATCTCTATTACAAACTTCTGTGATAGTTGTTATGAAGAAATATATCAAATAGTATGTTTGATATTGATCAGCACACAAAAAGCACTGCGCAACAGTGGAGTCCAAGAAGGAAACCACTGGGGAGGTTTGTAGTGAGGCCTCTGCCTCATTAAAAAGCTCCAGATTATGAAAGCAAACAGCGTAAAATATTATATCTTCCTAGAGGAAATCCTTGATAGATCAAGAACCTGTTAAATAACTATAACTGAAGACATCAGATAGATGTATTAGGATAGCTGAATAGCTGGAGCAGCTGATAATATTGCAACTCTTCTCTGGTAAACGTGCTAGTATCAGCTCAGTTCAGCGATATTGCGTATCCCTACTTGTAATCTGGCCCTGAATGTCCTCAATTTCCCAATTCACATCAGGCAAATAGTGATGAGCCAACAGAATGTCCTGCAGCCTCCATGGTAGAAAGGAGTTGGTATGACTGCCTAGGTCTATATTAACTGTCACCACAGAGCAAGAAAATTTGTCCTGTTGCCAGGATTCAGAGAAAATATAGTCTATTCTTGCATAGGAGGCATGCAATATAGAATAGGTAAATTCTTCAGAGGATGGATAAAAAGACCTCCAGATGTCAAAGAGGTTGTATTGCATAATCAGTTTTTAAAATAAGCCAGATGAAGGTTTATGGGAGGTCCCTGAGATTGCCACCCTCATAGAGGGCTTATCAGCTTGTGTATCCCATACAATATTAAAATCTCCTGACAGTATAACATAGCCCTGTTTCACCAGCGAGAGCTTGGCCAAAACATTTTGAAGAAATTGATCCTGGTGGCTATTCTGAAAATAAGCCAACACTAAAGTAAAAATTATATTATTTAGCTTACAAATTAGGCTCAAACAGCTGCCTTAAAGGGACATTCCAACCAAAATGTAAATGCACATAGATTAATTACATCTTAGAATAGAAACATATTTGCAATATACATGTATTGGTAAAAATGCTTCTAGTAAAAGTTATCACTGTTTTAGTGTATTTTTTTCTGCACGTGCATGTGAAGTATAGCTAGATATTCTCAGTTCAATAGCATTTTAAATACTGCAACCGCTCAGTTTGCCAGTGGGGCTTGTATCATTTCAGCAATTAACAAACTGAGTCATTACCACAAGCACCTTAGGCTCTCTAAGTAAGTGCTTTGTTTAAAATGCTGGTGCACAGTGCATACTTAAATACACTTTTGAAACAGATATAGCTTCTATTAGAAGCATTTTTGCTAATGCATATATATTAATATATTACAAAAATGCTTATATTCAACTGAATTGTATCCTTGTGGATTTCAATTTTGGCTAGAATGTCCCTTTAAGAGTTCTTTTCAGAAAAAATATGCTCCAAGGTGATCAAACTACAAATTAGAATCGCCACTGCTCTCTGTTTTTTTTTTTCTAATCAGAGGCTGCTATGCATATAAGTAGAATAAGTGGTTTCTATTTCTCATCCTTAGGGGCCAATTTAACAAGCATCTGTTTCTTGTCTTAAAGGGTCAGTAAACCTTAAAAATAATGTTATATAATTCTGCACATAGTGCAGATATATATAACATTATATTAGCGCAAACTTTATAAAACATAATATACCCTTTGAATTTTTTTAAAAAACGGCTGTTTTACAGACCCGCTCTCTGTGCTCTTCTGAGTGGGTCTGTTTGTTTCACACAGCGCATCGGGCCAGCTGTATAGTCACAGCCCGGCCCGACAGCGCCATTATACACAGTGCAGCTGCTCCTGCTGTCAGACAGAGCAGGGGAGAGCTGCATTTAGTGTTATGGCGCGGTCGGGCTGGGCTGTGACTATACAGCTGGCCCGATGCGCTGTGTGAAACAAACAGACCCGCTCAGAAGAGCACAGAGAGCGGGTCTGTAAAACAGCCGTTTTTTAAAAAAAATTCAAAGGGTATATTATGTTTTATAAAGTTTGCGCTAATATAATGTTATATAATTCTGCACTATGTGCAGAATTATATAACATTATTTTTAAGGTTTACTGACACTTTAAGACCGCTGCTCCTTAACTCGTCTGCCACCTCTAAGGCAGCGGACAGCAGTCCACCCGGTCGGATACAATCGGGTTGATTAACACCCCAATTGGCCGCGAATGTGCAGGGGGTGGCATTGCACAAGCATTTCACTAAAAATACTTGTGCAATGATAAATGCCAACAGCGTATGCTGTCAGCATTTATTGATGTGAGGTGGACATGATCCACTACAGCGGATCATGTCTGCTCGCACATTGTTAAATCGGCCCCTGAGGATCCAACCAATGTGTCTCTTGAAAGAAGACAATTAAGCAAAGTCTCCTCCGGAGATATCTTGCTAATAGCTGTCTTTTAATGATTGTATTGAGACCCTGGACATTAAGGGTTAAATATGTTAGTGCACACATAATTTATGAGATAAGAGTATATGGTATATGTCAACAATATACTGACAAGGATTACTGAGAGGAGGAGGACAGGCTGTCTACAAACTGCAAGGGAAGGAGAAAAGAAAGGATGGGGTGGGGGATTCCTTTCATTACCAAATGAAATCTGAAATGCCATATAACTTTGATTATTACTATCTCCAGAAACACAAAGAATGCCGATGAGAATATCACTACCTAACTTGGCTTCAGATGGTTTATTGCATAACAAATCTAAAACCCTATGGAAGGTGGGGGGTAGATATTTGTTGTGTTGTGTTAAAGAAAAGTTTAGGAAATACAGTTTGAGTGGTTAAAAGCTGCAATACAATTTAATTCTAGTCAGGGCCATCTTTAACACAGGGAAAAAGGGGCAGCTGCCCAGGGCCCAGTCTTTGTTGAGGGGCCCAAGAGTACTAAAAAAAAATTTAAAAAAATTAAAAAAAAATTTTTGGTTCATGCCGGACTGCTGATGTCATGTGACATGGGGGACACACACAGTCAGTCCTAATACTGTCACAGTCAAAAGTGCTTATATTTATTTGTGCCAGACCGTGCCGGTGTCATGTGACATGCAAAGCTATTGCAATGTGCTGTTTTAGGTGTGCACTGTTCAGCACTGAATGCTAAGCCCTAACTCGGCATCCAGCCAATCCCACTGCATCAGAAAAGGTCCTGCTGGGGTTACCACTGTTACCAGGTAACTGCTCTGGTGGTGGGGATTGTTTCTGGATAGGGCTGAATGTAGGCGCATGCAGCAGAAAGCTGGAGCGGCAGGCACGTGAGGATTTGAGCATCTGTGCAACTGTACACACTGCTTCTTGAGGCTGTGTGACTCCTCTCACTGTGTATCCATGCAGCTTGGGCAGACAGCATCCAGTCTGCTGGTCCCCTTAGCCCTGCTCTTTCTGCTTTGTAGAAAGGTGTCAGTGGGAAGAATAAGTGAGTGCACACACGTCCCTCCCCCATGCAGCATTGTCTAGTGCAGGGTGAGAGGGAACTTGTTCCTAGAAAATATAATTAAAAAAATATGTTATAAAATATATTGATTTAGTTGTTTTTTGGGATGTTAGGGTGGAGAGCGAAATTGCATTGGGGGGGGGCAAGAAAATGTTTGCTCAGAGTCCAGTCAATATTAGCTGTGTGCTTGCAAGAGAGTGCCAGATTGTCTGTATTTTGTTAATATCATTAATAGCAGTGCAGTTGTCTTTAAGTGTTGGTGAGTGCCCAGGGCTGTTTTGCAGGGCCATGGGATGTATAACAGGTCTGGTTTGAGAGTGCAGCCCATTTCTGTGTTTTGTATGTGTCTAGGGAAAATACAAAAAGGCCTGCGCTGCCCTTGTTTGTATATCAGTGTGTTTGGTTGAAGGCATGCATTGTGTGGCTGTAGGAACCCAGGGAGGAAGAGACCTTGGCGGGGTCCTGGGTTATCATGATTTGACCAAATGCTGTAATTAGCTCTTCCGTTTTGCTTTAATCTAACTTTGTGCTTGCAATATAGTTTCAGACTTTCTATGTGTTGTGTTTGTGTACATGTATATGTGTGCATGAAGAAAAAAAAAAATGTGTACTGAAAAAATGTCTGCGGACGCCCATGAGGGCAGACTATATATAATTATGCAGGCAAAGGCTGTAGAAAACCAGATAACAGAGTTTAGAATTTGGCAATTGCAAAGGCAATGTTAACCTATGCTAATGCATTAAACATGCTTCTGAACAATCCTTTTAAGGATTCAAGTGAAGCCAATTCGTAAGTCAGACATCACAGCAGTGAATGGAACTCCCACAGAAATGTAGTGATGTCGCGAACAGTTCGCCGGAGAACAGTTCCCGGTGATCATAGCTTGTTCGCTTTCGCCGCGGCGGGCGAACATATGCGATGTTCGATCTGCCCCCTATTCGTCATCATTGAGTAAGCTTTGACTCTGTATCTCACAGTCTGCAGACACATTTCAGCCAATCAGCAGCAGTCACTCCCTCCCAGACCCTCCCAGCTCCTGGGCAGCAGCCATTTTAGATTCATTCTGATCCTGCATTCTTAGTGAAAGGAGGGATAGGGCTGCTGCTGCTGATTTTATAGGGAAATTGATAGCTAGGCTAGTGTATTCAGTGTCCACTACAGTCCTGAAGGACTCATCTGATCTCTGCTGTAAGGACAGCACCCCAAAAAGCCCTTTTCAGGGCTACATCAGTCGTTTTTTGTTTTTTTTTCTTTGTAATCTAATAGCAGTTGCCTGCCTGGCACTGCCAGCCTGTGTGTCAGGCTCACAGCATATACTGTGCCTACTTGCTCAGTGACACCAGTCATATCTGGTGTAACATTAGTGTAAATTTAAAAAAAAACAACTTTTACATCAGTTTGCTAGTGTAATCTAATTTCAGTTGCCAGCAGGCCTGTGTATCAGGCTCACAGCATATACTGTGCCTAATTGCTCTGTGCCACCACTCATATCTGGTGTAACATTAGTGTAATTTTTTTTTAAAAAAACTTCTACATCAGTCTGCTAGTGTAATCTAATTTCAGTTGCCAGGCCAGCCTGCCACTGCCAGCCTCAGTGCCACTACTCATATCTGGTGTAACATTAGTGTAAACTTTTACATCAGTCTGCTAGTGTTATTTAATTTTAGTTGCCAGGCCAGCCTGCCACTAGTGCCAGCCTGTGTGTCAGGCTCACAGCATATACTGTGCCTACTTCCATCCTCAGTGCCACCACTCATATCTGTTGTAACATTAGTGTAATTTTTTTTAAAAAAACTTTTACATCAGTCTGCTAGTGTTATTTAATTGTAGTTGCCAGGCCAGCCTGCCACTAGTGCCAGCCTGTGTGTCAGGTTCACAGCATATACTGTGCCTACTTCCATCCTCAGTGCCACCACTCATATCTGTTGTAACATTAGTGTAAATTTTTTTAAAAAAAAACTTTTACATCAGTTTGCTAGTGTTTTTTAATTTTAGTTGCCAGGCCAGCCTGCCACTAGTGCCAGCCTGTGTGTCAGGCTCACAGCATATACTGTGCCTACTTCCATCCTCATTGCCACCACTCATATCTGTTTTAACATTAGTGTAACTTTTTTTAAAAAAATTTTTTACATCAGTCTGCTAGTGTTATTTAACTTTAGTTGCCAGGCCAGCCGCCACTAGTGCCAGCCTGTGTGTCAGGCTCACAGCATATACTGTGCCTACTTCCATCCTCAGTGCCACCGCTCATATCTGTTGTAACATTAGTGTACATTTTTTTTAAAAAAACTTTTACGTCAGTCTGCTAGTGTTATTTAATTTTAGTTGCCAGGCCAGCCTGCCACTAGTGCCAGACTGTGTGTCAGGCTCACAGCATATACTCTGCCTACTTCCATCCCCATTGCCACCACTCATATCTGTTGTAACATTAGTGTAAATTTTTTAAATAAAAACTTTTACATCAGTCTGCTAGTGTTATTTAATTTTAGTTTCCAGGCCAGCCTGCCACTAGTGCCAGCCTGTGTGTCAGGCTCACAGCATATACTGTGCCTACTTCCATCCTCAGTGCCACCACTCATATCTGTTGTAACATTAGTGTACATTTTTTAAAAAAAACTTTTACATCAGTCTGCTAGTGTTATTTAATTTTAGTTGCCAGGCCAGCCTGCCACTAGTGCCAGCCTGTGTGTCAGGCTCACAGCATATACTGTGCCTACTTCCATCCTCAGTGCCACCACTCATATCTGTTGTAACATTAGTGTAAAAAATGTTTAAAAAAACTTTTACATCAGTCTGCTAGTGTTATTAAATTGCAGTTGCCTGCCTGCCAGAGTGTGTGCCAGGCCCACTTGCCAACTAGTGCCACAAATCATATTTGTTATAACAGTAGTGTAAATATTTTTTAAAAAAACTTTTTTGACTGTGCAACATCAGTCTGCTAGTGTAATCTAATTGAAGTTGCCTGCCTGCCAGCGTGTGTGCCAAGCTCACTTGCCAAGTTAGTGGCACCACTCATATTTGTTGTAACAGTAGTGTAAATATTTTTAAAAAAACTTTTTTTAACTGTGAAACATCAGTCTGCTAGTGCAATCTAATTGCAGTTGCCTGCCTGCCAGCGTGTGTGCCAGGCCCACTTGCCAAGTTAGTGGCACCACTCATATTTGTTGTAACAGTAGTGTAAATATTTAAAAAAAAACTTTTTTGACTGTGAAACATCAGTCTGCTAGTACAATCTAATTGCAGTTGCCTGCCTGCCAGCGTGTGTGCCAGGCCCACTTGCCAACTAGTGCCACCAATCATATTTGTTATAACAGTATTGTAAATATTTAAAAAAAAAAATTTTGACTGTGAAACATCAGCCTGCTAGTGTAATCTAATTGCAGTTGCCTGCCTGCCAGCGTGTGTGCCAGGCCCACTTGCCAACTAGTGCCACCAATCATATTTGTTATAACAGTAGTGTAAATATTTTTAAAAAAACTTTTTTGACTGTGAAACATTAGCCTGCTAGTGTAATCTAATTGCAGTTGCCTGCCTGCCAGCGTGTATGCCAGGCCCACTTGCCAACTAGTGCCACCACTCATATCTGTTGTAACAGTAGTGTAAATATTTAAAAAAAAAACTTTTTTGACAGTGAAACATCAGTGTGCTAGTGTAATCTTATTGCAGTTACTTGCCTGCCAGCGTGTGTGCCAGGCCCACTTGCCAAGTTATTGGCACCACTCATATTTGTTGTAACAGTAGTTTAAATATTTAAAAAATAAACATTTTTGACTGTGAAACATCAGTCTGCTTTTTTGTGTCAGGCTCACAGCGTATACTGTGCCCACTTGCCCAGTGCCACCACTCATATCTTGTTTAATAGTAGTGTAAGTGTACATTTAAAAAAATAAACTTTTTGGATTGTGAAACATCAGTCTGCTTTTTTGTGTTCGGCTCACAGCGTATACTGTGCCCACGTGCCCAGTGGCACCACTCATATTTTGTTTAATAGTAGTGTAAGTCTACATTTAAAAAAAAAAAGACAGGCAGAGGCAGGCCACCCCAGAGGTGACCGTCGTGGTCGTGGTGCTGTGATTCCCTTTGACCCTACAATAATGCACAGTGTTCAGAGGCCACGTGCCATGAACGCGAAAAGTTCTGAGGAGGACCTAGTTGACTGGCTAACACAGGACATCCAATCTTCTACAGCTTCCGCTCGGAACCTTGACGCACCATCCACCTCCAGCTTAGCTTCGGGCACCTCTCAAGCATATACTGTGCCTACTTCCATCCTCATTGCCACCACTCATATCTGTTTTAACATTAGTGTAACTTTTTTTAAAATTTTTTTTTACATCAGTCTGCTAGTGTTATTTAATTTTAGTTGCCAGGCCAGCCGCCACTAGTGCCAGCCTGTGTGTCAGGCTCACAGCATATACTGTGCCTACTTCCATCCTCAGTGCCACCACTCATATCTGTTGTAACATTAGTATACATTTTTTTTAAAAAAACTTTTACATCAGTCTGCTAGTGTTATTTAATTTTAGTTGCCAGGCCAGCCTGCCACTAGTGCCAGACTGTGTGTCAGGCTCACAGCATATACTCTGCCTACTTCCATCCCCATTGCCACCACTCATATCTGTTGTAACATTAGTGTAAATTTTTTAAATAAAAACTTTTACATCAGTCTGCTAGTGTTATTTAATTTTAGTTTCCAGGCCAGCCTGCCACTAGTGCCAGCCTGTGTGTCAGGCTCACAGCATATACTGTGCCTACTTCCATCCTCAGTGCCACCACTCATATCTGTTGTAACATTAGTGTAAATTTTTTTAAAAAAACTTTTACATCAGTCTGCTAGTGTTATTTAATTTTAGTTGCCAGGCCAGCCTGCCACTAGTGCCAGCCTGTGTGTCAGGCTCACAGCATATACTGTGCCTACTTCCATCCTCAGTGCCACCACTCATATCTGTTGTAACATTAGTGTAAAAAATGTTTAAAAAAACTTTTACATCAGTCTGCTAGTGTTATTTAATTGCAGTTGCCTGCCTGCCAGAGTGTGTGCCAGGCCCACTTGCCAACTAGTGCCACAAATCATATTTGTTATAACAGTAGTGTAAATATTTTTTAAAAAAACTTTTTTGACTGTGCAACATCAGTCTGCTAGTGTAATCTAATTGAAGTTGCCTGCCTGCCAGCGTGTGTGCCAAGCTCACTTGCCAAGTTAGTGGCACCACTCATATTTGTTGTAACAGTAGTGTAAATATTTTAAAAAAAACTTTTTTTAACTGTGAAACATCAGTCTGCTAGTGCAATCTAATTGCAGTTGCCTGCCTGCCAGCGTGTGTGCCAGGCCCACTTGCCAAGTTAGTGGCACCACTCATATTTGTTGTAACAGTAGTGTAAATATTTTAAAAAAAACTTTTTTGACTGTGAAACATCAGTCTGCTAGTACAATCTAATTGCAGTTGCCTGCCTGCCAGCGTGTGTGCCAGGCCCACTTGCCAACTAGTGCCACCAATCATATTTGTTATAACAGTAGTGTAAATATTTAAAAAAAAACTTTTTTGACTGTGAAACATTAGCCTGCTAGTGTAATCTAATTGCAGTTGCCTGCCTGCCAGCGTGTATGCCAGGCCCACTTTCCAACTAGTGCCACCACTCATATCTGTTGTAACAGTAGTGTAAATATTTAAAAAAAAAACTTTTTTGACAGTGAAACATCAGTGTGCTAGTGTAATCTTATTGCAGTTGCTTGCCTGCCAGCGTGTGTGCCAGGCCCACTTGCCAAGTTAGTGGCACCACTCATATTTGTTGTAACAGTAGTTTAAATATTTAAAAAATAAACATTTTTGACTGTGAAACATCAGTCTGCTTTTTTGTGTCAGGCTCACAGCGTATACTGTGCCCACTTGCCCAGTGCCACCACTCATATCTTGTTTAATAGTAGTGTAAGTGTACATTTAAAAAAATAAACTTTTTGGATTGTGAAACATCAGTCTGCTTTTTTGTGTCCGGCTCACAGCGTATACTGTGCCCACGTGCCCAGTGGCACCACTCATATTTTGTTTAATAGTAGTGTAAGTCTACATTTAAAAAAAAAAATGACAGGCAGAGGCAGGCCACCCCAGAGGTGACCGTCGTGGTCGTGGTGCTGTGATTCCCTTTGACCCTACAATAATGCACAGTGTTCAGAGGCCACGTGCCATGAACGCGAAAAGTTCTGAGGAGGACCTAGTTGACTGGCTAACACAGGACATCCAATCTTCTACAGCTTCCGCTCGGAACCTTGACGCACCATCCACCTCCAGCTTAGCTTCGGGCACCTCTCAAGTGACCAGTGACACTCGCCCGCTTGCCGCCACCACCAACACTAGCATCACAGCCGCTTCACTTGATCTGTCATTGAGTTATTGACACATCAGTTGGAAGAAATGAGTGATGCGCAACCATCATTGACAGAAGATGTAGATAACAGTAATATGTCACAGTCAGGCAGCATTACAGACATGGACATACGGTGTGATGATGATGGTGATGTTGTACCCGCTGCTGCTTCCTTTGTTGATTTGTCAGATACAAGTGAAGCGGTTGATGATGACGATGCGTCCGTGGATGTCACGTGGGTGCCCGCTAAAAGAGAAGAAGAAGAGGGGGAAAGTTCAGATGGGGAGACAGAGAGGAGGAGGAGGAGACGAGTTGGAAGCAGGGGGAGGTTGTCGCAAAGAGCTAGTGGCACAGTCAGACAGCATGCATCGGCACCCGGGGTCAGCCAGACAGCACGCCAATCAACGCATGCTGTTGCCACCACCAGAATGCTGTCATCGCAGAGCTCAGCAGTGTGGCATTTTTTTGTGTGTCTGCCTCTGACAACAGCGATGCCATTTGCAACCTGTGCCAAAAGAAACTGAGTTGTGGGAAGTCCAACACCCACCTAGGTACAACTGCTTTGCGAAGGCACATGGTCTCACATCACAAACGCCGATGGGATGAACACATGAGTAGAAGCAGCACACAAACTCAAAGCCGTCATCCTCCTCCTGGTCCAGCATCTTCAGCCACTTCAACCACTGCTGTACTCCTTGCCCCCTCTAAACCATCCGCCACTCAGTCTCTCTTACGTAGCAGTTCCTGGTCATCTGCCCACAGTCAGGTGTCTGTCAAGGACATGTTTGAGGGTAAGAAGCCAATTTCCCAAAGTCACCCCCTTGCCCGGCGTCTGACAGCTGGCTTGTCTGAACTCTTAGCCCACCAGCTTTTACCATACAAGCTGGTGGAGTCTGAGGCATTCAAAAAATTTGTATCTATTGGGACACCGCAGTGGAAGGTACCCGGCCGAAATTTCTTTTCACAAAAGGCAATCCCCAACCTGTATTCGATTGTGCGAAAGGAAGTAATGGCATGTCTGGCACACAGCGTGTGGGCAAGGGTCCATCTGACCACTGATAGCTGGTCTGCAAAACATGGTCAGGGCAGGTATATCACCTACACTGCGCTTTGGGTAAACCTGCTGACGGCTGACAAGCATGGAATGCTTGGCTCTGCAGAGGAGTTGGTGAAACCGCCACGACTTGCAGGCAGGCCTGCTGCTACCTCCTCTATTCCTCCTACTTCATGCTCTTCCATAACCTCTTCCTCGGCTGAGTCCTCTTCTGCTGCTGCGTCTTGCTCCACATCAACGGCACCCCCCCAGCTCCCTAGGTACTATGCAACATCCCGGATACGGCAGTGTCACGCCGTCTTGGGGTTGACTTGCCTGAAAGCAGAGAGTCACACCGCACCAGCACTCCTGTCCGCCCTGAACACACAGCAGGCCAGGAAGGTGTGTGGCCATTTCAGGCGTTCCTACACGGCCATGGTGCACTTGTCAGATATCCAGTGGCGAAACAACCTGCCAGTGAGGCGCTTGATTTGCGACAGCCCGACACGTTGGAATTCAACACTCCTAATGTTCGACCACCTGCTCCAACAAGAAAAAGCCGTTAACGAGTATTTGTATGACCGGGGTGCTAGGACAGCCTCTGGGGAGCTGGGGATTTTTTTGCCATGTTACTGGACGCTCATGCACAATGCCTGTAGGCTCATGCATCCTTTTGAGGAGGTGACAAACCTAGTCAGTCACACCGAAGGCACCATCAGCAACATCATACCATTTGTTTTCTTCCTGGAGAGTGCCCTGCGAAGAGTGCTGGATCAGGCCGTAGATGAGCGTGAAGAGGAAGAGGAAGAGTTGTGGTCTCCATCACCACCAGAAACAGCCTTATCAGCATCACTTGCTGGACCAGCGGCAATGCAGGAAGAGGATTGTGAGGAAGAGGAGTCAGAGGAGGAATGTGGCTTTGAGGAGGAGGAGGAAGACCAAGCACAACAGGCATCCCAGAGTGCTCGTTGTTGTCACCTATCTGGTACCCGTGGTGTTGTACGTGGCTGGGGGGAAGAAGATACTTTCAGTGACATCACTGAGGACGAGGAACGGTTCATGAGTAGCTCGGCATCCAACCTTGTGCAAATGGGGTCTTTCATGCTGTCTTGCCTGTTGAGGGACACTCGTACAAAAAAGCTGAAGGAGAACAAACTGTACTGGGTGTCCACGCTACTAGACCCCCGGTATAAGCATAAAGTGACTGAAATGTTACCGAATTCCCACAAGTCGGAAAGGATGGAGCAGTTCAAAAATAAATTAAAATCTCGACACTCTGAGGAGCGATGGACCCCTTGACTACTGGGTGTGCAGGCTTTACCTGTGGCCTGAGCTATCCCAATTTGCAATTGAACTTCTGGCCTGCCCCGCTTCAAGTGTCCTGTCAGAAAGGACCTTCAGTGCAGCAGGAGGTATTGTCACTGAGAAGAGAAGTCGCCTAGGTCAAAAAAGTCTTGATTATCTTACCTTTATTAAAATGAATGAGGGATGGATCCCGAAGGGACTGACATTGGGCAATACATTCGAGTAAAAAAGGCCTGATGAGATGAGCTGCCTTGGTCTAAAAATTGTACACACGCTGCTGTATTTTATCTTCGAATGCCGGATGACTTGCGTGACTTATCCGCCAACAACTAGGGTTCAAGCCGCAATGTTTTAGGGCACTTTGTAACTGTCAAACATCAATTTTTCTGGCCGCTGCTACAGCAGCGGCTGCAACAATACCTAATTTTTCAGGCATGTATACATGCCTAATTTTTCTGGCCTCTGGTGCTGCACTGTGGCTTCAAAACCCAAACCAAAAAAAAGGCACATAAAAGGGATTAAACTGCTAAGAATAGTACTACTTAACACACCACTCCTATCTGGTGGCACATTAGATTGAACTCGCAGTGCCCCAAATTTGAAGTAGGAGGACCGACCAAGCATCTTTTTCCATCTCCCGGTTCCTAAAATCCATGCCATATACACCTCCCCCAATAGGGGAAGTAACAGGTATTAAACTGCTAAGAATAGTACTACTTAACACACCACTCATATCTGGTGTCACAATAGATTGCACACGCAGTGCCCCAAATTTGAAGCAGGAGGACCGACCAAGCATCTTTTTCCATCTCCCGGTTCCGAAAATCCATGCCATATACACGTCCCCTGGCGGCGCAACTGCCTCTGGGAACCTTACCATGGGTCTCAGACCGCATGTCTTATTGTAATTCTCTGTCAGGGAAATTATATATCTATCAAATCTATCTATTTATCTATCGAATCTATCTAACTATCAATCGTATCTATCAAATATATATTGCATCTATTGATCTATGTAATTCGTATCTATCAAATGTATATTGCATCTATTGATCTATGTAAATCGTATCTATCAAATGTATATTGCATCTATTGATCTATGTAATTCGTATCTTTCAAATGTATATTGCATCTATTGATCTATGTAATTCATATCTATCAAATGTATATTGCATCTATCGATCTATGTAATCCGTATTTATCAAATGTATATTGCATCTTTTGATTTATGTAATTTGTATCTATCAAATGTATATTGCATCTATTGATCTATGTAATTTGTATCTATCAAATGTATATTGCATCTATTGATCTATGTAATTCTTATCTATCAAATGTATATTGCATCTTTTAATCTATGTAATTCGTATCTATCAAATGTATATTGCATCTATTGATCTATGTAATTTGTATCTATCAAATGTATATTGCATCTATTGATCTATGTAATTAGTATCTATCAAATGTATATTGCATCTTTTGATCTATGTAATTCGGATCTATCAAATGTATATTGCATCTATTGATCTATGTAATTTGTATCTATCAAATGTATATTGCATCTATTGATCTATGTAATTCGTATCTATCAAATGTATATTGCATCTATTGATCTATGTAATTCGTATCTATCAAATGTATATTGCATCTATTGATCTATGTAATTCTTATCTATCAAATGTATATTGCATCTATTGATCTATGTAATTCGGATCTATCAAATGTATATTGCATCTATTGATCTATGTAATTTGTATCTATCATATGTATATTGCATCTATTGATCTATTTAATCTATGTATCTATCTATCAAATCTATCTATCTCGTGGTTGTGCAAATGGACTGTTTGCGGTTGTTTGCGGTATGTTACACGGGGAGTTTGGTCTGTCACTGTGAAGCGGGCGTAACCCTAACACTACCTGATCGATACAACATCATACCTGATGTTTTAAAGCACGTTATTCCAAACAATTTAGGAATGTTAGGTAATTTAGGCCCTTTATGGCTTAAAACCAGACTCTGCATCAACTATGTAATTTTTCATGGGAGTTTTGCCATGGATCCCCCTCCGGCATGCCACAGTCCAGGTATTAGTCCCCTTGAAACAACTTTTCCATCACTATTGTGGCCAGAAAGAGTCCCTGTGGGTTTTAAAGTTCGCCTGCCTATTGAAGTCAATGGCAGTTCGCCCGGTTCGACGGTTCACGAACAGTAGCGGAAGTTCGAGTCCGCCGTTCACGAATCGAAATTTTTAGGTTCGCGACATCCCTATTGACAAATGAAGAAATGTAATAAAACTAGAGCAAGGCACATAGTATCCAACATATGGTCATACAAAAAGGAGCATCTTAAATGAATATGGAACCAATTTTTTTTTCTGATTCAGACATAGCGTACAACTTTCTAATGTAATTCTTTTATCATTTTTTTTATTCTATTTGCATATTTTATTGAAGAGCAGGGACTTAAAGGGACACTAAACCCAAGATTTTTCTTTCATGATTCAGATAGAGAATACAATTTTAAGCAACATTCCAATTTACGTTTATTATCTAATTTGCTTAATTCTTTAGATATCCTTTGATGAAGAAATAGTTATGCACAAGGGTGAGCCAATCACATGGGGAATCTATGTGCAGAAACCAATCAGCAACTACTGGGCCTATCTAGATATGCTTTGCAGCAAAGGATATCTAGAGAATGAAGCAAATTATATAATAGAAGTCAATTACAAAGTTGTTTAAAATGGCATGCTCTTTCTAAATCATGAAATAAAAAAATTGGGTTTCATGTCCCTTTAAGCTTAGGAGCTTGGCCATTTGCACTAGATGGCAGCACTATTTCCTGCCATGCTCCAGACACCTACCTAGGCATCTCTTCAACAAAGAATACGATGGGAACAAAGCAAATTTGATAACAGAAGTAAATTGGAAACTTTTTTTAAATTATTTGCTCTGCCTGAATCACAAAATATCTTTGGGTTTATATCCCTTTAAAAGACAGCAACAGTACTGGTAAGACAGGCAGGGCATGACAATAAGTAAGTGACCAAAATACCTTGTTCAAAATATACCGTAACTATGATAGCGTAAAATAATAATAAGCAAGCCACCTAAGGACCAGATTACGAGAAGAGCACAATATTGTGCTTACACGAGCACCATATTTGTGCTCCACTCAGTAATACTAACGTATGTAAATGTGCACTGGTATTGCAAGTGCAGCACAACGTGAATGCATCCTTGCGTTCCCATTGCCGAAAGCCAAGCACTCACAAGAGTACGCTTCCATAGGCTCCAATGGGAGCCTTGTTTTCTTGCCGACAGCTACAGCAAACCACCTAGCAGTGGTGGCAAATCGTGAAGCGTTGGGTAGCAATAAAAAAAAAATATATGTATATGCTTATATACATATATATTTATGTGTTTATTCGTGCATACAAACATATTAACACCTAAATGTATATGTATATAAGCATATACATATATATATTTATAGAGAAGACACAGTCCCCCATTGACCCCCATATAAAGGCACTTTAGGTGCTGTTTGTTTTTTTTAAACACCAACACCCCACATTCCTTCATTTTAACCCCTTATAACTGCTTTATGCAGTTTAAACAAAAGCTAATATTTATTTTACATGTTAATGTACTGTTTATTTTGGAGGCAATTGGGGCAACGTTTTATTTTTAACTAGAGGTCTGACCTCTGGCTAATTGTACTTGGATCAAAGTGAAACCGCAAGCTTATGGTCACATTAACCAGACACTTGTAATGGCTGATTATTTAACGTGCGCCCGTAAAGGGGCAAATATATCCCTTTACAGGCACACTTTAAAATAGCGCTCCACTTGTAATCTGGCCCTAAATTTGTTGCAAAGTCAAATATTTGAGAATCAGCCTCAAGGGGTCAGAAAGTAGTAGTAAACATTAGTGAAATACAAAATAGGGATAGGCCTGACCCGCTAAAATGTTATGAAGTCATTCATTAATAAACCATAATCTCAAAACATCAAGCAGCCTATTTAATAAGAATGAAATCATAACCTGCCATAGATAATCACATTGAACACTGAATTTGTAAACAACATAGTATTGGTATAACAGCAATAAGAGAGAAAGAAAAAGAAAAATATAAGGGGGAGGAAGAGACCCATTTGTCCCACCTCAAATAAAGGCTACACTGCTCTTAAGAGACATACCCACTAGGGGCAACAAAAGGAAGGGGCTGATGTAAATACTTATTCAGGATGAGTAAATAGGAAGGGGAGGAGATGTATAGAAAATGAAATTACAGATGGATGAGAAAGGGGATAAAAGCTAAAATTAGTTTGAAGAAAACATCTCAATGCAAGCATAACAATCGATTAGTTATCATCAAAACCATCAGTTTAACAATTACACAAGTTCCTCAGGTGACAAAGCTGTAACCACTGTACGGTGTCCTTAGTGTGGGTACTCCAGGAAACACTGAAGCAACAAACGGACATCACACAGCTGAGGGTGGAATTCCAGAGTGTGCAGGGGAGAGGAGCTCGGCGGCTTTCTTCCCATCACACACAGAGGGTTCCCAGAGCTGTTTCATGCTGGTGGTATAACCGCTACACTGGATTACAAAAACACTTGGAGCTCCTGAACAAATTAAGGTACTGTTTCTCCATGGCTATAACCTGTGCAGGATTGCCGTTTTACACCAATCCTAAAACTTTGAAATTGAATTGAGCATTATTGTTGCAGCTCATTGTTATTTTGCTTAAATAACCAGGATTTGTTTTCTCTAATTAGTACTGCTTTTTTGCTTCCTTAACCCTGTCTGCAGCAGAGGCTAAGTATTGTGAAGTGTCTTTAGAGGTCTTCTCTCTACATAGATAGGTCACTTACAGAGAATTACTCATTTTATATAAACAAGTTTTTATGCATTTATTTATGTACATTTAGTATTGCCTTTTTATATTTATCTCATTGTATGAATTGTTTCGCTTACAACTCTTTTAATACATTTAGTAAAGTCTAATTAAATTATATTTTAACATTCATTTCAATTGGCTGTTGTTTTTTTCTTGATCATTTACCTATCATTTGTTAAAAGATTTTTTTTTCTTGATCATTTACCTATCATTTGTTAAAAAAAAAAATTCTTGATCATTTACCTATCATTTGTTAAAAGATTTTTTTCATATGTATTAGGACATAATCAACTCATATATTTTTTTGACCTGCCCTTTAAGGCGCCCACAGTACTTGTTTTTTCACTTCAATATTCCTTTTGCTAGTTTGTAGGGAACTAGTATCCATCTGTGGTGCTGGTCCTTGCTGTTGGATTTAGGTTTAATCTCTTTTCCAATATAATTGTTTCAGCTGTGGCAAGTATTAAGATTCATCGCTTCTTCATCGCCGGAGGTAGCAACCGGACTTTCAGCTATAGGTGGTATTGTTCCCACTTTAAATAGTGGGGTTTTTGGCATTTTTATAAGTGGAAATGTTACTAAACTAGTCCACTCACTCTGGACTCGCTTCCATTGAGTCTTTAAAAATGGAGCCATTAGCTACCGAAGCAGTCGACAGCTAAAAGTAATTTACGGCTCCATTTTAGTACCAGGTTTCCATTGAAAAGGTCACCGCTTTGCATGCTATCGCTCTTTTGGTGTAGGTGTAAGTTAGCGTTGTGTTAATGCTTCTACCCGATGCCGGATTTCTAAAACATTAATAGGTTATTATGGTAACCCGACCTTACACTACACTCGATCGCATGTACAGCGCCTCATACAAATGCGGCGCATATATTTTACTCGTTGCTCGCTGTTAAAATAAAATCAAACACCTAAAGCAGGCGCAATATCTACCTCTCAACCGCAACCCCCCACCGCAATAACTAATGTATTAACCCCTAATCCGCCAACCCCCATATCGCAAAGAATCTATTTAAACTATTAACCCCCAATCCGCAATTCACCCACATCGCAATTAACCTAATAAATCGATTAACCTCTAAACCGCCAAACCCCACAATGCAAATAACTAATCAGTAAACCCCCTAACTTAACACCACCTAAATTAACCCTATTACAAAAAAAATAAATAATCTTAAATTACAATTAAAATAAAAAAACTAACATCACTTTAAAAATAAAAAAACTAAGTTTAAATTAAACTAAAATTACAAAAACATTTTAACATTGCATAAAATAATAAACATAATTTAAAAAAAATAAAAAAAATAATCCTAATCCCTATGAAAATAGAAAAGACCTCTTAATCTAATACTTAACTACCAATAGCCCTTAAAAGGGCTTTTTGTAGGGCATTGACCTAAGTTAAACAGCTCTTTTACCTTTAAAAAAAAAGTTCACCCTAACAGTAAAACTCCCACCCACCAAACCCCCCACCATAAAAAAACTGACACTAAAAAATCCTAAACTACCCATTGCCCCCAAAGGGGCATTTTTATGGGCATTGCCCTTAAAATTGAATTCAGCTCTTTTACTGCCCTTAAAAGGGCATTCAGCTCTTTTACATTTGCCCAAAATCCCTAATCTTAAAAATATAAAAAATTTAAAAAAATTAAAAAACCTAAGTCTAACCCCCAGATAGGTACTCAAGGTTCTTGAAGTCCAGCAGTGAAGTCTTTTTCCAAGCGGCGACCTCTTCTATCTTCATCCAGGACCGCAGAACTGAAGAATGGCGACCATGGAACTGAAGACCGGCAACCGCGGAGCCAAGGATCGTGGAGGATCCTCTTCATACGATCACCGCCATACACTGAATATTGAATGCAAAGTTACGTGTTTAAAAATGGCGTCACTTGCATTCCTATTGGCTGATTTGATTCTTCAAATTCAAATCAGCCAATAGGATGATAGCTACTGAAATCCTATTGGCTGATTTGAACAGCCAATAGGATTTCAGTAGCTCTCATTTTAAAACCCAGTTTATTATGCTTAGGGTTTCTTAGGATTTTATCTTTGGGTCAGCAGTGTCCTCAAATGTTGCAAATACCACAGAAAATGTAATCTGGTATTCTCTTGTGATGGTATAACTATGGAATAAACCTTTTTAAAGTGCTGTATTCCTGGTTTGTATGTCAATAAACACCCTGATGGTGTTGGAAAATATAAACTAAACTACCTACTTGATAGTATACCTCTGTAATGCTTAGAAAGGCTGAATGTAACTACTTGATCTTTATTTGTATTTTCATTAGCTGAATAGATAGATCTAAATTTTTATTCCCCATTTAGACACTATTGTTGGGGTGCCGGTTACATTGCTTGTTGTGTGTGGACATTTTCTGTAGTAGGCCATGCTGGATCATGGCACATGCAATGTATTTAACTAAATTATTCAGAAAAGTCATCCACTATTTTTAGCTGTACTGCTCTTGTTTTATTGAAAATATGTTTAGGCTTGGTTTGCCTTATGTGCAGATCTATGTATTACTACTTTGTATACTGATTTGAGGATTAATCTGTGCACATAATCAAGGTAGGATTTATATTATTTACTATTATTAGTATCAGGGACACCCTTAGCATTTTGCGGGGTCCCAACAGCCCAGCACTCTTTTTCCCCTACCTCTGTAGTGCCCTTTAAAGGGCAATGCCCATACAAACACCACCCAAAAAAAAAAACTAACACTTACCCCAACAAAGGTACTCACCATTCCTGAAGTCCGGCGGTAAAGGTCTTCTTCCAAGCGGCTCCATCTTCAATCTTCATCCCGGTGTCACAGAGCCATCTTCCATCTTCAGGGGTCATGGAGTGGAGCAGGATCGGCGACCGCAATGACATGCGACGTGGAACTTCCTCTTCATGCAATCGTCCACCACACACTGAAGATTAAATGCAAGGTACCCGTTTTATATTGGGGTAACATGCATTCCTATTGGCTGAAATTTTCAAATCAGCCAATAGAATTTCAGTAGCTCTCATCCTATTGGTGATTTGAAAATTTCAGCCAATAGGAATGCAATGTACACCAATATAAAATGGGTACCTTGCATTCAATCTTCAATGAGCGGCAGACGATCGCATGAAGAGGAGTCTCCACGTCGGATGTCATCGCGGTCGCTGATCCTGCTCCGTGCCACGCCGCAGCTACGAAACTCCTGGATGATGATAGAAGATGGTCTCCGCGACACCAGGATGAAGATTGAAAATGGAGCCACCTGGAAGAAGACCTTCACTGCCGGACTTCAGGATTAGTGAGAACCTTTGTCGTGGTTAGTGTTAGGTTGTTTTTTTGGGGGGGTGCTTTTTTTTAGATTAGAGCTTTTTTTATTTTTTAATGGGCAGCAAAAGAGCTGATTGCCCTTTAAAGGGCAATGCCCATACAAATGCCCCTTTAGGGGCAATGGGTAGCTTAGGTTTATTTTAGTTAGGTCTTTTTTTTTTGTTTGTTTTTTTCTTGTATTGTTAGGGGGACTTTGTCATTTTTTGGGGTAAAAGAGCTGATTGCTTTAGGGCAATGCCCTACAAAAGGCCATTTTAAGGGCTAATGTTAGTTTAGTGTTAGATTAGGGGGTATTTTTATTTTGGGGTGGCTTTTTTGTTTTTATAGGGGTATTAGATTAGGTTTAATTTGTTTTATTTTGGATAGTTTCTTTTATTATTTTTTGTAATCTTAGATTTTTTTATTTTTCGTAATTTTAGACTTTTTTGTAATGTTACATTTTGGGTTTTTTCGTAGTGTTAGGATTTTTTCATTTTGTAATTTACGGCTAGATTTGGAGTTTGGCGGTAGATGGGTTGCTAACGCCACGCGTGTTTTATGTCTAACGCACGGCATTGTTTGACTCCGGTATTTAGAGTACAAAAAAGACGATCTAACGATGCTCCTAACGCGTGTATGTCACACGCGGAATCCTGCCCGCGTTAGACAGTCTCCCATAGAGATCAATGGAAAAGCAAAAAAAATTGCTTTTTTCACCTAACACTCGATCTCGCGAGAATACGCACAGCTCGGTCATATGACGCATACCACATCACGCCGCAAATGTCACAACAACAATCAATCAACAAAGCACACAAGCATTACACATTCACAAGCGGGGGGATTTTTAATAAAATTTAATACGGGGAATACGCATATACTTTAAGATGCGGAAATTCGCAAAATAACAACAAGGAATAAAAAATATATACATACACTAGAAAAATAATCGCATTCAATATCACTATATATTAGGACAAACATACATATACAACACCACTAATAACACAGCATCGCAAATTCACATTTAAAAAGAATACTATTGGACAATGTTAGAGAAAACGACCACTATGACATCATCGCATTCTACACATTCCACAAATACAAACTCAAAATGAGCATGCGCAAATTCACACAACTAATACACATTGCACTAATATTAATTGCTAATAAAGCACACCTGAACACAATTTACAACGGAAATTGGTACATCATTAAACATTTACACAGGGTATATAAGCACCACACAAGCAGGGCTTCTTTGACTGTGTTGCTGGTGGGTCTTTGGAGATTGGAGGTTTAAGATTAGAGAGTTGGTGCATTATTGTGAGTGAGTTAGTGGGAGTTAGTGGGAGTGGGAGAGAGTCTGTTAGTGGGAGCGTGAGTGAGTTAGTGGGAGTGGGAGTTGTTAGTGAGAGTTGTTAGTGGGAGCGTGAGTTAGTGGTAGTTAGTGAGAGTTAATGGGAGTGTTTGTTAGTGAGAATTAGTAGTAGTGTGTTAGTGAGAATTAGTAGTAGTGTGAGTTAGCGAGCGAGTGATTTTTCTGTACACGTAACACATTTACACGCAAACACATTCAATACATACATACACTTATCAATAACACTACATACACTCCATACCCCATACCCCCTCATACTACACTCCATACCCCATTCCCTGTAGTCCCATTCCCTTTCATCCCATTTACTCTTATCCCATACCCCATACCCATCCCATACCCATCCCCTAGTTACATTTAGTTTACATATCCTCCTTTTAGTCTTCTTCTTTTGGTTTATTTAAATACTCCTTACCCTCTTTGTTTTTTTACATCCCTCTCACACTTTCAGCACTTTTTTTGTCTTTTTAGTTCTTTATTTTGACCCCCTTTCATTTCATCACACTCACTTTTTGTTTGATTATTTGGGGTTTAGTTTAGGGAACAGATGGAGGGCAGGCAGGGGAGAGGTAGAGGGGGGAGGAGAGGGGGGGAGAGGAACAGGGCAGGAAGGGGGGCAGGAAGGGGGGCAGGAAGCGGGGGTGGAAGCGGTGGGTGGACACAGCCACTTGGTTCAAGATGAACAAGTGGCTGGGCCCAGTGGTGGACAGAGTAGGGCTTCACAGTCCGGGAAACAGAGGGCATCGTCACAGGGGAAGGCCAAGGCGACTAGGGAGGCAAGGTTTTCGATGGAGGAGAAGGAGGCCCTCGTAGAGGCCTATATGGCCAGGTATAGGAGGCTGCAGCACCAGAAGACTACCCCGACTGACAAGAGGAGGCTCTGGAATGAGATAAGAAATGCAGTCAATGCAGTGGGAGGCCGGAACAGAGATCTGGATTCGATAAAACATCGCTACCGGGACTGTAAGATGGATCTCAAGAAAAAGTTAAGCCTGGAGGCCCGACATTCCGCAGGAACCGGTGGTGGACCTGCCCTGGAAATAGAGTACTGCCGATGGGAGGAAATGTTGCGGCCCAGGATCTCCGAGGTGGATGTAGTCGGTATTGGAGGAATTGATACCGGGAACCTGCCATTCTCATCTGACGGTAAGCACATTGAACAATAAATTCACATACGAATGTATTTCAAGGGACACTATACGCAAACCTTTACTTTCATGATTTAGGTAGCGAATACAATTTGACAAAACATTCAAATGTACTTATATTACTTAATTTGAATCATTCTTGAGATATATTTTAATGAAGAAATAGCCATGCACACGGTGAAACAATCACAGGAGGCAGCTATATTCAGCTAACAATCAGCATCTTATAAGCATATTTAGATATGCTTTTCAGCAAAGAATATCCAGAGAATGAAGCTAATTAGATAAGAAAAGTACATTAGAAAGTTGATTATAAATGTATGCTTCTAAATCATGAAAGATAAAACATTGGGTTTCATGTCCCTTTAAGCATCAGATTAATGCTATAACGTTGTTTACACGCATTCACAATTACTTTGCGGTTACATCAGTATCTAGGCTATAGGTTAGGTGTGCATTTAAACAGACTGAAAACAAACGCTAAAACATTCAGATTGACCAGAGATATCACAAACACGGTTTAGAAAATGCGGAAATTGTATTGATTGTTAGATTTCAAAGTGGATTAATGATTCTGCATTTGTAATTGTATCGTAAGCTAAGTCATTTAAAGCTTGATTTGCAAATATGCTAATATATACATTTTTTTTTCTTTTTCTAATATACAGAGTCTAGGGAGGAGGCAGCACAAGAAATACAGCCTCATCCATCTCCCCGGGATGAGAGTGGTGGGGAGGAATTTCCACTTCGGAGGGAAGAGGCCCCCCGTGACGAAAAGGGCACGGAAGCAGATGGAGAGGCCCCGGAAGCAGAGGAGGAGTCTGCGGAACCAGAGGCCCCTCAAGGACCCGCACACTGCCGTGCACGGGCACCCCGCCGTGCACGGGTACCCTGCCAAGCACAACAAGAGGAAATAGCGGAGGTGCGGGTTCTACTGGACTACATAGACCAGATGCGTAACTCCCGGATACAAAATATCGAAGGCCGAACTCGAATTATTGATGGACAAAATCAAATAATTGAAGGCCAAAACCAAATAATAAACATACTTAATAGAATCGAACAAGGCCAAAACAGAATCATTAATCTGCACCAAGAGATGTTCAATTTTTTCCGGGAGGCGCATGCTGGTCTGCCTCCTGGTCTGCCTCCTGCTGCTGGGCCTCCTGCTGCTGGGCCTCCTGCTGCTGGGCCTCTTGCTGCTAGGCCTCCTGCTGCTGGCCCATCTCCTCCTGCCGGCCCATCTACTCCTCTTTAGCCATCTCCTCCTCTTCAGCCATCTCCTCCTCTTCAGCCATCTCCTCCTCTTCAGCCATCTCCTCCTCTTCAGCCATCTTCTCCTCCTCAGCCATCTTCTCCTCCTCACCTTGGTCGTCCCAGTACTCTTCCTTCCACTCTTCCCACAACATCTCCAAGGAGAACTCTTCGGAGTCGGCAGTTGCCCCTCCCAGAGCCTCAGCCCCGTGGGAAGAGGGGAAGGAAGAGGAAGTAAGTATTTATTTTCATCTTTAATGTTTTTTTTATTTAATGTGTAATAGATAGGTATGTGATGATGTGGTTTTCATACACTTGTGGACCACACTCTGTATATAATCTACTTCTATGGGACCGGGTCCATGGAGGCAGATTGTTTGCAGAGTTTGGGTTATAAGTGTGTGAAAACCACATCATCACATACCTATCCTTGTTCATGATATTGATTGGTTTCTGTGATGTGATCTCCAAACTGTTTCCCGAATCGCAAACAAAATTACCATTACAATTATCCATGATGGCATATTACTGTTTGAATGCCAATAACACAGCTTAAAGGGACAGTCAGAAAATTATTGATTACAAAGAAAACACTGTATTACGCATTATCAAGTTGGAAACAACAAAACATGGAGAAATACGTGTGACTTATGTGCTTACCCTTGTATCTATGACTATGAAAAATGACCACTTATTTGTTGTTCTGACATAACAACATTTTAGATATCAATGATCAATACATGGTAAATAATATGCTGTATGAGCACAAGGTTTTACATATACAAATGCTATCCAAATGCCCTCTAGTGGTCAAATTGCATAATGATTACATGCACTCTTCAAGCTCGAAGAAATGAGCACACGAACCTCATAGGTTTAGCTAGCAAATTTAAATAAACACAGACAAATGATTAATTGGTGAGAAACATTTGATATCATTGATATTACATAATTGACTTTTAGAATAATGCAAAACATTATTTGTTTTCTAAACTGTCCCTTTAACAAAATTACATATGCTAACATATATTTGAAGCTTGTTGGTATATCTACATGTACTTGTTCAAACAATAAATATTGAAATCAGATTTATATTGACGTGTTAAATAAAGTCTATTTTCTTAAAGAGACATTATTGTGTTAATTTTTTTTTAGAAAGACATTTGTTTTAACAATGAATATGGTTTAAAGTCCTTTTAGGAGTGGGGGGTGAAAATATGCTAACAATAATATATTTGAAGATTAACCAATGTGGAACTCATACATGATACAAAAATCAACATTTGCATTAAAGGGACAGTATACTATATTTTTAACAGAACTGTATGTAATAGACACTACTAGAAACAACAAGATTAACATATACTGATATCAATATTACAAAGCTTCAAACACTTTCAAAGAAAATCGGGTTAGCTCTATTGAAAATATAGATGAACCCCCATTACAACCGTAAAACAAGACAATACACCATCATACACAAAACAGGAGAAAGCTGGAGATGGTACTTACATGAAACTTAGAGGCTTGGCGAGGAGTCTGATAATTAATTACATTTTATTTGAACAGAAGCAAAATGAAACGTGTATTTGTTAAACAATGGACTATCTAACCAGAGACCAAATTAAAAGATTTCATTTATAATGTGAGTGTCTAATGAACCTTTAATAAAATATACAACGAAATTACATTTAGAAGAAGTCGGCATCATATATTTAGCATATGATAAAGCTAAATGCATATTGATTACTTTATTCTAACACAATAGCGCATATTTATTAATTAGATATCTTTAACATTAAACACAACAGTCATTTTTCTGAAAAAGGAACATATTGTTGACAAACATATTAAACAACATGGACTATAGAGATTTGCACTTGCCTCGAAATATCATATGCATGAAAACATTTTGCTTTCGTTCGTTTATTCAACCAGACATCCAGCAAAAGAGAATGTGGTGGTCTTTATCAGCTACGGGTCAACAATGTAACATGATGCAAATAATACATATTCGCAAGGTTTTTAAAATTGGCTGCAGTCACAAACGTGTTTAACGTGCACAAACAAATATTGCGGGACTACGTAATCCAATCAGACGTTTTTTTACCTTTGCATGTGACGTCTTAACATGGCGCTTCCTTGATCACGTAAGAACGCCATCCAATAAAAGGCACATTCTTGATCACGTAAGAACGCCCAAAAAAAAGGCGCATCCTTGATCGCGTCAAAACGCCATCCAATAAAAGGCACATTCTTGATCACGTAAGAACGTCAGTCAATACAAGGAATCATTGGACAGCCTGGCAGGTGACGTCTTAAGCAACATGGCGCATCCGAGATCGCTGAAAAACCGCAGCCAATACAAGGACTCAGTTGACAGCTTGGCATATCACTAAGAAACGTATTTATATTTTAGGAACTAGTATGTGTCTAGATTGCTATCTAGGAATGTCACAAAATCATGAATCATCTTTTCGGACTTGACTGTCCCTTGAACTATAGCTATGGTGTATATCTTTAACATTTAAAAGATACACATGAGAAATACATATGCCATTGATGTTTTAAGATATGTTTTGATTGTTTTGGAATAACAATAATTATACATGGATTGATTAAACGTGTCATTTATTCAAGTTTAAATATGGTCAGCCTACCTATAGCCATATATGGGAGGAGAAGTATTTTGTTAACATATTTGTTAAAAAATATTCATCATCTAAAATATTTGCATTACACACAGAGATTTATTTGGTTACACTTTTACAATAAGATAGAATTGAAAATGAAATACATGTGCTGTCAACATTACAATAAGATTGTTTATTAATAAGATTATATGTCCTTGTTCATGTAAAAAGGACAAAAACGCTTTAGAAATGGAAATACATTCATTAACAATTGTGCTCACCATCACTTAAAGGGACATTATTTTGTTTTTAAAAAGAGGATACACATAGACAATACTATTTCAATAAAATGAACACTTTACAGGGATTATATAATTGTATCAATCCTTAGATCATTTGTTAAAGGTGCATCAATTCATGCAGAGTTTCTAAATACACACATGGATGTGAAAATTGAAATATACATATATACACAAATAACAATCTATATATACATATATAAAACAATTACTATGCTAATCATAATCATGCAATGATAAAGCTTTGAGAAAAATATATAAAGACAAATAATAAGATTACATTGGAGATGTTAATCTTAAAGTCATTTACAATTGTCTTACATATATGATTTTTGAAAAACAATTATTTTTGGTAGGTCCCTTTAAGGATCAACAAGATAAACTAGAGCTTTCAAAAAATAACATGAAGAATGAGGACAAAGAATCGTGCAATGACATGTCTTTTATTAGTATGTAAGAAAACATCAACAACGTTTAGAAATAATCTTGTAAAAATAAGGAATATTTGAGCCATATGACAAGGTAACAGAGTGCATCACAGTCCATGAAGAGAGTTGCCAAGGGCCACCATAGCCCCATTGGAGACATATGACAAGGTAACAGAGTGCATCACAGTCCATGAAGAGAGTTGCCAAGGGCCACCATAGCCCCATTGGAGACATATGACAAGGTAACACAGTGCATCACAGTCCATGAAGAGAGTTGCCAAGGGCCACCATAGCCCCATTGGAGACATATGACAAGGTAACAGAGTGCATCACAGTCCATGAAGAGAGTTGCCAAGGGCCACCATAGCCCCATTGGAGACATATGACAAGGTAACAGAGTGCATCACAGTCCATGAAGAGAGTTGCCAAGGGCCACCATAGCCCCATTGGAGACATATGACAAGGTAACAGAGTGCATCACAGTCCATGAAGAGAGTTGCCAAGGGCCACCATAGCCCCATTGGAGACATATGACAAGGTAAAAGAGTGCAACAGGCACAACAATAAACTTTGAAAAAGGCCAAATGGCAACAATAAAAAAAAACATCAACATGTGGACAGAGGATTCTTATCTGCGACCTTGGAGCATCTCCAGATCCTCCACTTACTGGTCATCCTCTTCATCGTCCTGTGCATGTCCAGCTCCAGATTCAGGCCTTGAATTTAATAGCATGATCTGCCGCAGAGTCAAATCCTGAACCCAGAGCTGGGCCTGCATGGTGTCGTTCATCCCTCTCAGGACAGCTGCGTTCCTCAACATGGCCTGCTCTACTCGTGCTATACCTTCTAGCATGAGCCATGCTGAGTCACAGCCTAAAATAAAGAATAAATCAAATATTAAGGATAATTACACAATAGACAAAAAAATAAGCAGATACATTGTCATCATAAAGACAAATCATTCTTTACATCAATTAGTTTAAATTGATTCTTTACACATGAAATATGTTATTCAGACAGACCGAAATAATTAAAGGGACAGTTTACTCAAACATGTTGTCCCCTTTAATTGGTTTTAGATGATCCACTTATACAGCTTGAGTGTATAAAATCTTGTTAAAGGATTTACATTGTACTTACATTAGCAATTTAAATATTTTAATTATACTGTGGTAGGCACACCTATCCTTAAACATTTTGGCGTTGAGGACAAGCTGTGTAAACATAGCAACCTGAAGAAATTACATTCCCACTGGGTTAGACAAGAGATAATGTTTCAACATTTGTACATAAATTGTTGGATCCAAGTAGTGGTGATTGGTATATGTAGTGATATCAAATTAAAGGGACACTGAACCTAAATATTTAATTGACTGATTCAGATAGAGCATGACATTACAAATATGAAAAAATTACACATATTCTTTAAATGTTAGAATTCTCTAGCTAGATTTTGAATGCAAGAATGTCGGTTTTTAGGGCAGGCCATATTTGTTTATCAACTTTGTTTGTCCCTGCTGGTTGATGGATACATTCATCCAACAATAAAGAAATGATGTCCACAATTATTTTCTATTTAAAATTAATTCTAGGCATTTCTTTGTTTCAATAAAGATAGCAAGAGAATGAAGAATAATTCATAAGAGTAGTAAATTATAAATTTGATTAACATTGCATGCTCTATTTGAATCACAATAGAAAATATTTACCTTCAGTGTACCTTTAAGTATCTTATAATGTTGATTTTGAATGATACTTACAGCTGTGCCTGGGAAGGACAATCCAACACCCAGGACAATGAAGGTTGAGACAGGGGGGAGGGATGGGATTGTGTTGGGGAGGGATGGGATTGGCTTGGGGAGGGATGAGCTGCTGCTCCAGGGTAGGCCGTACAGCTGGGGAGTGGTGAGTTGTGGTCTGGGCAGCTGTACGGGCCATAATACGGGGAGAGTGGTGAAGGGGGGTGTAGGGGCGTTTTTTGGGAGGGACAGGAAATGACAAATGGGAAGGGCCGGCAGGGGTCTGGGCATGGGCAGGAGTCTGGGCCTGGGCAGTGGTCTGGGCCTGGGCAGGGGTCTGGGCCTGGGCAGTGGTCTGAGCATGGGCAGGGGTCTGGGCCTGGGCAGTGGTCTGGGCATGGGCAGGGGTCTGGGCATGGGCAGGGGTCTGTGACTGGTCAGGGGACTGGGCAGGGGTGGAAACCAGATGACCAGAAGTGGCGGATCCATCTGAAAAAAACCCCAAATATATTAACATCTCATACATCATGAAATCAAATCAACGCATTTCAAATTGATTATGTTTTCAATATACTTCGAAGTGTGTTTGAATTTGTAAACAATTATGAAATGAGGATATGGTATGCATATAGGCACTCAGATGAATATCAATTACTGTCTGTACAATTATAACATTATTATTGTGTTTTGGGCTGGAATATGCATGTGACATAATGATGGCATGAATTATAAATTTTTAAAAAAATAAATATTTTCATGCTGCCTGATATAGAAAGGGGCCAGTAGTGTATTTGAACAGACAAATAATCTTCCTTTTTAAAGTGCAAAAGCTGTAGACTTTGAATGTCTTCAATAAAATGATTTCCAATAAAGCAACATGTTGGAAACATGATAGATATATTTCACATACCATCAGACTCCAAGGGAGCCTCTTCCTCCTCCGTCACACATGTTACATCAATATCTGTAAAACATAACATGTTGTGTACACGTTAAGATCAGATATTATAACATATGTTACTGTTGATCAAAGAAACACATCAATGTTGCATTAAAGATATACACACCCAAAGTTATGATTTACATCATTTTGATGGAGCATACAAATGACATTAGATTTGTTATTCTCAATGATTCAGATTTTCGATGTATTGTTTGTATTAATTTAAAAATCATAAAAGCATAGTACATAGAACATTTAAGATTTCTCATGTGTGTATCACTTGATGACTGTTGTCAAAAATGAACATGGAAACAAACATATGCTATACATCTTCTGAATAACAAATGTGTAGACTAATAAAGTTTTAATTATTAATCTTTCAATATTCAAAGAAAATTAATATATAATCAGAGGAGAAAATTATATGTTTGTTTCAAATGTTATGCTTCATCAGAATCATGCTCATAATATTGATTACCAATACACCTTCAATGACATATAAATGAGTCAATGGACTTACCAGGAGACCGCAAAGGCGGCTCTGTGTCACTGCTGGATTCCTGTGGGCTCCCCACACCAACTCTCTCTATGAATGATATAGATATATATTAGTAAACACATTTGGGATATCACTAAATCACATCTGTATCGAATTATAAGATTAATCAACTTGAAAATGTGAAGAATAGAGCAGTCATTAAACCAAAAAATGCTTGATTGAATCAAGGGGATTCTGTTAAAAATGATGTATTGAACATATGTTTAATTTCTGACTATATTAGACATCAAACTCATCTCATACGATGCTATTGCATATCTAAATATACCCATTGATCAATGTTCTTAAAAGAATACACACAAACCACATTTTGAATAACAGCTGTTGACAAATATAAACAAAGACATGTGGCACATCGAGCCATTTGTGCAATGTACAGTAATCTTGTTTAGGACACAACACATATTTATCACAATACAAAACCAAATTGATTAGTACAAATATGTAATCATGGTGCTGTTAGAGTATGCTGATATCTATAAAGTAACTCCAACAGTGAATATGTGAATTATATATCAATATTGTTTAATCCAAAGAATGTAAAGATGAATGAATCTATTGTTTATTAAAGGGACACTGACATGATTTATTTAAATAATTGATTTCACTGTTCAAACTGTTCAAAATGATTTAACATTGACTCCTATTATAATTTGAATGTTGCTACATTTTAATCTTAAAGGCAGATAAGCAATATTGGATTCAATAAATATTGTTTGTTGAAGGTATCCACCAATCATCAATAAAAACCCAGGTTGGTCAACCAAAATTGAGATGCAGATAAACGTACATTCTTGATTTTAAAATACATTTAGCAATAGAATATTTCACATATGATTATAGTATTATATTTAAATGTTTATTAATATTGCATACTCTATCTGAATGACAACATTAATAATTTTAGCTCAGTATCCCTTTAATATAAAATTATATTGATTTGACAATGTTGGTGTTAATGAATTCTCTACTCCATATGTTGATGTAATGAATGGGATTGAGCATGCAATTCAAATCTAATATGTTTTTTAAGGATATCCGAAGAATTATTTAATTTTCATCTATTAAAGGGACATTACATATAAATATTGAACAATGTGGATTTAGTATGTAATGTTCTGTCCATGTTTCTAAGACAAATGTCAATTAAAATGAGACATACCATACTGTGACAAGCCCTGCCTTAAGGATCCAGCAGCAACATCCATATCTGTAATATATTAAATGAGGATTGGATATCATTAATACAAATCATGCCATGTTTAAAATCTTTACATTATTAGCAAATCAATTTAAAACTATAAATCCTTTGGTAGTCCCATGAGTTAATTGTTTCCTCAATTCAATTCATGATAAATATATCCTGTACTCTTATTTTCAATCAGTTGTGTTGTTTACTGTAGCTTTAATTATTTTTTGGTGTTATTTCATTCTCATCAATTGATGGGCATATGTTATAATTTATTTGGATTCTTCTTTTTTTATTATGTATAATATTGAAAATAAGAATACTGTATTCTTCACATCCTATACTATAAAAGGCCAAGTGTGTTTGTCCGAAGCTGTCATGCGCAGTAGAGACAGCACGCGGACAAACACACTGGCCTAAGTCCCTACCTGTTCTGCCGACTGCGCCGAGCAAAAGTGGGCGTGGCCGAGCGTGAAGGGGCGGGGCCTAACGCGAAGGCCCGTGAAGGGGGCGGAGCCTAGCGTGAAGGCCCGTGAAGAGAGCTCAAACAGCTCAGGAGAGGGGGGGAGATGTGGAGTGAGGGGGGAGATGTGGGGAGATGTGGGAGATGTGGAGAGAGGGGAGAGATGTGGGGAGATGTTGAGAGAGGGGGGAGATGTGGAGAGAGGGGGGAGATGTGGGGAGAGGGGGGAGATGTGGGGAGAGGGGGGAGATGTGGAGTGAGGGAGGGGGAGATGTGGAGAGAGGGGGGAGATGTGGGGAGAGGGGGGAGATGTGGGGAGAGGGGGGAGATGTGGAGTGAGGGAGGGGGAGATGTGGAGAGAGGGGGGAGATGTGGAGAAAGGGGAGAGATGTGGGGAGATGTGGAGAGAGGGGGGAGATGGGGAGAGGGGGGAGATGGGAAGATGTGGGGAGAGAGAGGGGGGAGAGAGAGGGGGAGAAAGAGGGGGGAGTTAAAGGGGGAGAGAGAGAGGGGAAAGAGAGAGGGGGGAGAGGGAGAGAGAGAGACAGAGAGAGAGAGGGGGGAGAGGGAGAGAGAGAATGAGAGAGAGGGAGAGAGAGAGAGAGGGGAGAGGGGAGAGAGAGAGGGGAGATAGAGAGAGAGGAGAGACACAGAGAGAGGGGAGAGAGAGGGGGGGAGAGAGGGGGGGGGAGAGATAGAGGGGCAAGAGAGAGAGAGGAGAGACAGAGGGGGGAGAGAGAGAGAGAGAGAGAGGGGGGAGAAAGAGAGAGGGAAGAGAGAGAGAGAGGGAAGAGAGAGAGAGAGGG